>NC_031967.2:49285507-49585507 GCF_001858045.2 Oreochromis niloticus
TGCATATATGACAGAAACCACAAAGTGTGTATGGTAAATTAAAGTAATGTTTGTTATGTGATAGTCTCCTTGTGTTTTTTTTACAGTGGGTTCATTTCTTTGTGACACTGCATAGTCAAACTGTATTATTGCCACAGACTCTGGTTTTCTGAGGAGATTGCAGAAATGTTAAGGAGGAAACGTGTCCATTAACTTTTTAACCAAATTTAGGCAAAAAATTGAAAATAGTTTTTGTTTTGTTTTTTTTACATATATTTCTACTTGAAGAAATTTAAGAGGTTTATCCCTCAAAACTTTAAATACAAAAAAGTTGCAAAACATAGTTTACAACAACAGGAAATGTATTTTGAGTGTGTTCATAGTTTTATTTGTGAGATACACCAATTTTTATATACTGCAGGAAAAACGAAAAACAATCCTATGATGCAAACTTGCAAAGAAAACAGCATGTGCATCAAAATAAACTATTTCCAGCAGTGCAATTCGATTTCTAAGCATCCCAGAAACTATTCAGAAAAGCATAGAGTCAAACATGACTTATAAAAACACCAGTATAGGCTTTTGAAGCTTACAAGTAAAAAACTACATTTTCCGCGAAAATGACATCACTTCCGGTTTAGGGCAGGAAATGGCGGACATGCGAAGTGTTACGAACAGCTGATCAGATCGGCAAAGACTGTTTCTGTAATATTATGTTTTTGTTGCTGCAAGCGCTTTTTATGCAATTTTTGCAAAGCTATATGTGGAAGGAAACCATGACCTAGTGCAAGCTGATGGCATAAGATGTAAGTACAACTCCTCCGGTTTCAGATGCAAAAGAAATTATTGCGCTAGCTAACGCGGTTCCGGTTTTACAGGGATATAAAATAGTTACGCAAAACGCAGCGTGCCCGCTCCGACCGGCTTTAAAGGGTTAAGAAATGGATGACAACATTTGAGGTAAAGCAAATCTTTCACCTGTAAAACCTATTAACAAAGACTAGCCATCAAAATTTCGCTAAACATACGATGGATTAGTTTATCTGAAAACACAACGCCGGAATCTGTGTTTGTGTACATCTGTACCTTTTCACGGATGAAATGCTCACCTTCACAACTTATGTCTTTTTCAAAACCACATGCTTAGGCCATGATGGAGTCTGGGATCCTTGAACTGGACAATCCTGTGCACATGTAAGTCAATGTTTTTAGACATGAAAAATGATCAAGCAGCAGTATGAAAGTATGTGGTCTAGGAATGCCTTTGTTTTTTGAGTACTGATTAAAATTTAGCTTTTACTTATTCTACCTCAAAAAAGCAGATGAACATATTAAGTTTTTAATCCTCCTTTTTAATAGCAACTGCTTGCAGTACTCACACTTGCCACTGCTTCAAAGAGACTTTGAGAAAAGAGAAACGGAGCAAACAGTTTAGAACACCCATGACACCCGCAAGCAACGCAATGCACCCGGTCCATTTGGGAAACCCGACCTTCTGTTTACCTCACCACCTCACAATAATATAAAACAGACATAAAACAGCACAATCGAACATACAGAATAAATACAATCAAGGGAGCGTAATGATGGAGGCAGAGCATTCCATGACCTGGGTGCCACCGCTCTGCAAGATCTATTGCCTCTGGTCTTCTCGTGGGACTACTAACAGCCATTGATTAGATGATCACAGGCTGGGAGAGGAAGCGTGGGGTTCTATAAGATCAGAAATGTAGGCAGGAGCTTCACGATTCGGAGCTTTGAAAGTCATTACTAAAATTTTAAAATGAATTTTCTAAAATACACTGGAAGTCAATGTGTGTAATGAGCGTAAAACTGTTATGTGCTTTCTTTTTTGTGTCTCCCTAAGCCTACTTTTAGTACAATAAGAGATTTCTGAATTTCGGTCTATACAAAAATGGCTTCATATTGGCACCTTTAACTAAAAATTAATCTAAATGTTTGAGTGATATTTCCATCTTTAAGTTTCTATAATAACATCTGTAAACACTGACTGGTTATTATACAGGTTGTAGAACAGCTTTGTGATTATTCATTTATTTTTAACATTCAAAGTGAGCATCTTTTCAATATTGTCTTTCATTCGCAGGATATGGCAATGTGCTGCACATAGTTGACCCAGACCTTTTAGACTACGCCAAGCAATTAATCTGTGAGAGGGAAGAGCCTTCACTGGTAGCAAACCAGGAATTCAGAGACATGTGCCAGAACATTTTAGAAAACAGCCAGTTTCCCTGCACACCTGATGGTTGCCTTGCTGCATACCTCATGCTAGTCCAAGAGCTCACAACTGCCATGAACAGAAATGCAGTTCCTACACCTTCTACGTTTGCAGAGGCAAATGACATATACATCTTTCTGAAGAGAGAGAGGATGGAAGGTGCACCAGTAAACATCTCCAATGACCAATAAAATCATACAACATTGTTTGTTAACATTTATTTATCCTTGTTTACAATCAACAGGTAATTTGAAAACTGTCTGACCAACAAAATGTACAATAAAATGTTGAAATACAATTGACAAGGTGCCATCTTTCATAATGATTCAGTGTTTCATTTACCACAACTTTTGGTAACCCTAATGTAGAACATAATTAACATTGAAAGACTTTTGAACTGCAGACTGTAGCAACATTACCACTTGTAGCCTTATCGGCTCGTAAGATCAAGGCCTGACTTGAGAAACTTAACGACATCAGATGCATAAGGCCTTGAGTCTGGGTCACAGCTCACCAAACCACCAAGAAAACTGTGTTTGTCACTGAGATGTGATAGGGCATGTGGTGGGGTTTTTGTGGTATTAGTGCAGCCAGTTCTCTTTGTTTTTTAACAATCCACAGAGCGGACCCCGTCAGGATCTCCAGATATGTGGCTCCAAGGGACCACATGTCTATCTGGAACGAGGCCTCTTCAAACATCAGTATGCATTCAGGGGCCATGTAAAGATATGTGCCACCAGCTGGACCAATAGCCTGGGCAGTGAACTTACTCTGTTGACGAAGTATCACAGTGTCTCTTATGTTTGCCATGCCCCAGTCTGTCAGGACTGCCTTCTTAGAAGGGTGGTGAAAATATAAGGTATACATATGAGAACTTACCAGGTTGTCTAAAATCTCACAAATGTTATCGAAACTGTCATTCCAAAGACCACAGCTCATAATTGAAAAAAAAAAAAACCCCTCAAAGCTTTTAGCACCAAGATCACCCAATCACTGCAGATTTATTCTGAGATTGTTTATTATACCTAACATTAAAATTAACAGATTGGATAATGATCAAACATGGTTTTATAGTCCTGTGCATTTTTTTTATCCCCATTCCACTTAAGAAAGTGGTACAGACTAATAAATTAATAGAAACTTTCAGTTTGTAAAGCCTAAACTTATTACAACATGTTTGGGAATTTTGTAGGTGTGCAACAACCAACATATTAAAGAAACAATGGACTATTAAAGAAACAATGTAAGGCATCTTACTTTAAACAAAATCCTTTATATGAATATGCCAGAACAGTTCCTCATTGTTCAAATGTTGTTCTTAATAGACTGAAAAGAATAAAGTTAAATTAATAATATACTATTTTTATTTTGATCTTCAAAAACAAAGTAAAGACAAAGAAAAATACAGTATGGCTTACCATGACATTTGCTGGCTTTATATCTTGGTGAATGATTCTGTGTGCATGGATGCACTCTACTGCCATGGATAAGTCCAGTGATATGAAACCGGCATCATCCCCTTCAAGCTATCAAGACAATATATAATATTAATAAAACAATGCATAGCCAGGTGTGACAATCTAACATGTCTACCACTGGAAATGTATTAGTCAAATAGGATTAGTATTCAAATGCAATTGCAATTTCAACTAGAAAAATTTGCATTTCCTGCGAAAATGCTGTGTGAATGCTGTAAAGCTGAAGCTGTCTGCTGGAAACAGCTGTGAAGCTGAAGTCAGTATTTGAAAAGTAGTTGAACTTTTAATCATTTTGCAGAAGCATAACAACTTAGCCAAAATGTAAAAACCTAGCTGAAATGTAACTTGTCAGAAATATTGTAATTTAGCAGAAATAGTATAATATACCAGAAGTATTGTAATTGTCAGCTGAAATGTTAATATTTAGCACAAACATAACAACTTGGAAGAAATGATTTAACAGAATAGCTTATATACTATATACAATGGTGTAATAGTATAACATAGTAGCAGAAATACTATAATTTACCAGAAAGGTAACAACTTAAGCAGAAATACAAAAATTTAGGACAAACAACACATCATGAAATTGATCCACCTTACTCAATGTAATTGGGATATGCATTTCTCCTGAGATGATTGGAACCATGATTCCAATTTGTTTCCAGTGTTCTGACACCCACGTCTGAATACTGGGACAAAATGTTCTCACAGTTAGGGCTGTTCGATATAACGATATATATCGGATAACGATATAAAAACGTCTATCGTTTCATTTTACGCTATCGTTTGTTTCGTGGTGTCGCAAAATAAACTGTTTACGGCAATATTTTTTCATAATTTTGATGGTCACTGTAGTGGCTATATTAATTTCTTAAAGTTCTCTCTTTCTCTTATATTTAATATAACCACACTACGGACGGACAAGCTCTTGTTTTTAATGCGTTGTCCTTAGCAACAACGACGGTAAAACCACGGCGTGTCCGCTTGTTTATTTTCCACATAAACCTTTCACAATAAAGCTCAAGATCCTGTTGAGACTTTTCAAAATAAACTGAATCACGTGAAAGATGCAGAGTATTTACGGATGAGAAGCAAAAAAGAGCCGTCAGGTGCTAAAAAATAAACCTTAGACTCAAACGTTAGAACAGGCTTTTCCCCGCAGCACGCTGTGTAATAAATACAAAGAAAACGGCGGCCGTTACAACCTATGTCTAAAAATGTATTGTTTCATGCATCAGTTAAAACACTGGACTCCAGGTACACGACGCCCAGCTGGAAACACTTCACGCAAGTCGAGCTGCCCGAGATTCACAGAATTTACAGAAAATGTTACATTTTTGTAATTTATACCGTTATCGGACGATAGATGTCTTAATATCGGGATATGAGATTTTGGTCATATCGCACAGCCCTACTCACAGTAATCCACCACTACCGTGAATGGAATTTTAGATTTATCACCACACACTAGAATATTGCACATCTAATGATACATGTGGAGAGAGCAATTAAAAGCATCAAGGCAAACAAAATATTTGACACCCTTTATCCCTCTGACCGGTGCTGGCAGTGCAAATGTTTCCTTCCTAAGTATTATCAAAACAAATCCCTGGCTAAGAATTTCACTGTCAGTGAAGTTGCACAGTTCACTTGCACAGATTGCTCATCTAGTAGAGTGACCAACATACTGAACATTTAACTTGGCATCTTTAAATAACCTGTTACTTATTAAGACCACACAGTAGAAATCCAATTCTTTTTAAGATAGAAGTGGGTCAGCGTGTGAACATGAAAGTAACACCAGTCCATGCTCTCCCTGATGCTGTTGTCAACTTTGTTTCAACATAGTCGGTACGAGTGACTTTTACAGAGAGACAAAGTACCATGCTGCAGTTGAAGGTATCTGCAGTGAACACAATTACTCACATAAGGCCACTTTATCTCAACCAGTCCAAACGGTGGCTGTGCAGAAGGATCAAAGATCGGCCTATATGGTGAGGCACCAAGCTAGGGAGCTTAAGAGTGGACAACGAGGCCATGAAGCCTGTAGTTAAAGTTTTTTAATTTGCAGTTTTCTTCAACTGCATTAAACTCTACGTCTGTCCCTGTGCTCACGTCTGCAGTCTGTCTCATTCTTTTGAGGATTCTCTCTGCACAGTTTCACCCCTCAAATAACAAACCTCTCAAACATGAAGATGTGATCCTTGGCCTATGGAGCTGATGCCAGTCCTGGTCCTTGTTCTCCTGTTGCTGTCTCAATCTTATTTGCCATGTCCTCTGTGACCATTAAGCTTTTCAAGGTGGAAGGGTTTTTCCTCACTCCAGACATGCACACACTCTGTGGTAGTGGTGGGTAAAGAGGAGGATCTTGGTAAATGTTTACAGATTTTGTCGGTAATTTAGGCTGCTGGTAAGAGTGCACACTCACCGACGCCGTCTCAACAAGGGTCTTCTCATCACTGATGCCCATCGTTGCTGTTAGAGGTCAATCTGTTACATCAAAATCTTTGCATGATTCTCCAGTGTTTATCAAGGAGATGTGAAGTGGGTTACCAGCCAAGTCCTTGTACAGTGTATTTCCGTAAAAGACCTTGCACAATAATATGACAGTAAAACGAGGCACTGTGAAAGTCATCTGTGCAATAATGATAGTTGCAACGCGCGTTGCAACTTCTTATCTGGTGCGCGTCTTTTATTTTGACAGCAAATGCGCACCTGCAGACCACTTATGTGCACCCCTGTATATAACAGCAGCTTACTATCTCACCTGATTCCTTCTTGCATGACTTGATTGAGCCTTGGTCTGGTGATGACCATTTTAATAACTAGCACTGGTTCCAACTCCTGCAAAAAAGCAATAAAAAACATATCAAACAAGCATTTAACATATTATTTATAGCAGGTTATAAAAGAACATTAAAGGGTCAGTCCTGAATATGAATCTCAGCACTTAGTGCTGTTCGGATTTGTGTCACTGTTGCTCTGTCTCGGTGCAGGTGTGAAGAGTCAACCAGCAGCTTTAGTTATAATTAATGTGCTTTTTGAGAGAGCAAAGCAACTGTGTGCTTAGACAACACATTGCCAGTTACACACTAACACCAATCAGAAATAAGGACAACAGGTTACTGAAGCTCTGTCTGCACTAAAGCATAAAGAGGCAGTCTTACACACACTGACAATGGCTAGACACTTATTCAAGTCTCTCAGAATATAATCTCTCTGTCCTTTCTCAGTGTCCTACAGAGTACCCAAACAGCATATCTTTATTAAAATGTTACTGTGATAAAAGTATAACTAATTTTAATAAATAGCACTAAATACAAGTAACTGATAATAAATGTACGTAAGTATCAAAGGTTTCTGGAATTTCTGAAAATAAATTTACTCACTGTGGCATTTTGTGTATGATTTATAAGAAAACAAATTTCTGCCAGTTTAATAAAAACAATATGGTAAGCTTTAGGCTTGAGGGGAAAAAATGGCATGGTTTGTGAGAAAGTGTCAATAATGGGACCTCTCATAATCACTGAGTGCTTTACTTTTCTCCCCCGAGAGTCTTAATGTCCTTGAATAGGAACTGGTGAGAACTGAACACCCAGCCCAGCCCACTCGCATAAACCTATGCAAGCGCATTATGTTTATGTGTGTGTGTGTGTGTATAGTATATGTAAAGATGCCTCCACCAAACAAAACAAGTCAGAGCAAGCCTTACTATTATCATTGCTTATTAGCATGGATAACTGAAAGGTTTGCTTCATTTATGACAACTGATTATTAATCAGTGTTGAAACTGCAATAAAATATACCACAATCAAGATGTGCAGATATTTCAAATACTCATCTGATCTAAGAGGCCCAAACAAGAGAGGAAAAGAGGTGAACACACACTATATATACACAAAGAGGGAAATGAAGAAATGGCACACAGGAGAGAGACACAGCTGACACTGAACAGAGAGGAGACAGGCAGGAAGCAGAACAGATTACACTGAAGCACAGGGTGCACGACTCTCCAAAGTAAAACAGGAAACATGATTATAGAACCAACAACACTAGACACAATACAAGGAACACAAGGGATGCACAGAGAACACATAAACACTGCAAACATAACCAGTATCCATGAAGCTAATTAAATCAAAGAATATTAACAATGACAAAACATACACATTGAGTCACCAGACTCCAGACAATGGAAGTGAGCTCTTTCGTCTGTTCTATTTTCAGGCAACATGAAAGTGATTCACTGAAAACGTGTTATTTCACCCGCAGCTTCTCTTACAAATGTAACTGGACTGCAAATACAGTCAGTGCAACATACGTGTCATTGCTGTTTCGCTGCTCACCAGATTCAGATTCAGAAAACTTTATTTATCCCTGAGGGGCAATTGAGATGGCTCACTATAAACTCATAAAACCCTACATCCCGAATCTCTGCTGTGTCTCTATAGAATTAAATTTTTATCCAAAACAAACCATGATATTATTGTTGTTGTTGTTTTTTTATTCATGCTTGCAAAAACTCATCTGGTGTAAACTCTCACTGTCACTGCCCCCATGGGTAAGCTGGCCAGACCAGCACACCTTGCTCGCTCCCTCATCCGGTGCATTCTGGGAGTTGTAGTTATAATTGTTTGGAAGATTTTCTTCACATCAACGCTGTTTATGATACATTTAAAGTCATCCTAACTTTAACATATATCTTCATAGAGTTGCTGAATTAAATGGTTATATGAATTGAAAACTGTCTGTCTGGGCAAAATCCCGACAGATTTTAAAGAGTCTTTAAGAGTCATCTAGCCAAAACTCCAACAATGCTAACAAGCTTTTATGTGCTTGAATTTCTCCATTTCATAATGACGCAACTACACAACTATAGAACGCTGCACGTTATAATTTAAATCTGCCCATTTTTTTTATCTGCCAGCAGAAAATGAACCTAAAGTTAAAAAAGTAAAGTATAAAACTAAAGATCTATTTTAGTTACACAGCACACAAATACAGAAGCGTGTATGTAGGATTATTTATAATAAATATGAATTCATTAGTGCAATTTCTTTAACCATAGAGAATGACTAGATCCTTCAGGACAATGTCACATCAATGCACTGAACTCACTATGTTATCCATCTAACAGAGCCTCCACTTGTTCTCACTTCAATTTCCCCTCATGGATGAATTTATGCTTGCACTAATCTGAATGTTTGGGAGAAAATCAAACGCATTTTACTCGCAGTACTCGAGCTGACTTACCTTTGTTTGAATGATGGCGTATTCACAACGTGGAGTCTTAAAAATAGCCACCATTGGTGTATTGGATATGCCCCTCCAGACATTTATAATGCATTCATCCATTTCCAATACACGCTATTTTTTGCAAGTACCGTTTCTTTGCATCCGGACCCAATCGTACTCTATAAAGTCCTTTTTCTTTTGAGCTGCCTTTAAATATGGTTCGTCGCAATCTTCCTTCCATTACAGTGTTTGTTTTGATTCGTGGCCTGCGAAAATGATGCCACGCTCCCACAATGCATTGCGGCCTGACGTAATCTCCAAAGCCCTATAACTTATATTATAAGTCTAAAATTTTACGTTTGAGACCTATAAAACAGTAATGATAAATCCATAATTAAAATTAGAGGAGTTCACCCAAAAAACAATAATAATAAATAAAAAAACCCTAGTGAACCGAGCACAAAACCAACACACGGTAGTCCAATCACGAAACACAACAATTGTAGTTAGCCAATCGGGGGCGGGTGGTAACAGATTACATCACAAATTGTATCTTAAAGCCCGGCGGGAACCTAAGTTGATCTTTCTGAAGAGGCTTCGAGAGACCCCGACAGCTCTTATTGCTCTTAGGAACTTTATAAAATGTAAGTATTGAATTTTGAGTTTTTTACTGCCTTTATAGTATGTACAATACAATATAATATAGGACAAGGCACAAGATATAGCCATTTAACTTGCTGTCAATATAAAGACTGTCAAAGTACCCAAATGTTTAGCCTGACTTTTCTTTTTCCTATGTTAATTTTTCTGTTGAAGAGAAATTCATTATTGATAAATTCGGATTTACTATTGATAGTAATGTGGGTGTCATAGTTTGATGAAGTTGTTTCATGGGTATTTAATTGAAAACATATCTAAATGTATTAATGAAAAATAATTTCAGTCCTAATTTGTTATATGAAATATTAAGATCTTATAGAATCTGACAAATCTGCAAGATCTATAAGAGTTTTATAAACTTTAAGATGTTAAGTATGAGCTGTGAATATCTAAAATTGCTTAAGGCTGGCACTCTGCCCTGGCAACAAGACTTTCTAGCACTTTCTCAATTAAGCTATACAAAAAACTGAATAACCAATAGGAGTTAAGCTAAAAGAGCTTAACTCCTAATGGAAACCATATTCTGAATAACTTCATCTCCCACAATCCCTCGGAGCCATTTCTCATAAAAAAAGTCGTTTTTTAGCATAGTTACAGAGGGTGGGACTGACATTAAAGCAGAGTACATTACTGTCATTCTATTGGCTCAAATGATTAACAAGGGGGACCAATAGAAAGACCCATAGCCACAGAGCATATGCAAGTGCATTATGCTTATGTGTGTGTATGTGTGTGTGGGGGGGCGGCACAAATTTAATGAAACAACAACGAACATTTTAGGCATTTAAATAAAGTTTAATCATTTCTGCTGTTTACACATTCACAGCCACAGACTGCCAAATTGAGTGAATTGTGAATAGAACAATGATTTCAGTGTGTTTCACATATCTCTGCTGTAATATTTGTATTTATTCAATGAAGTCTGAACTGTTAACTTTATTTTAAAACCAACACTGTATTTAAAGTCAGAAAAATACTTGCCATACCTGTCATTTTCAAGCAGGTACCTCACAAAGGTGTTTATGAGCTTTCTTTGAATCTACAAAAGCTACAGGTGTTACCATATTATATGACCATTGGATATAGCAGTATGTATTAACTTCATAATGTTTTTGTGTTGCTTTTTTTTCCAGAATGGCATTAACGAAACTTCTTAACAACCGCCCGGACACTCCATACTTCCGGCCACCCCCACTGCATTTCAGAATTTTGAATTCCTGTGACCAGCAGAAGGTCATCAGCTGGGACTTTAAAGATGAGACCGCTAAAGCTCTCACAACAAAAAGAAACAAAGTCATAGCTATCACTGATGGGGAAAGTGTGACCAAGGTCACAATTTTTGAGGAATTTGCCTCAAAGGTCCAGCAGGGGGGGTCTTTTATAATGAGAGGCTATGAACTCAGGGGCACAGTGCCCCCTTTCTCCATTAATGTTACAAGTCAGACCCAGTTTTTTAGGGCTCCCACACTGAATGTAAAGGAAGACCTTTACAAACAAGCTGATGAACTCCTCCATCCTCCTGCTCCTCTCACGCCTCTGAAGATGAGTTCAGCCAGGTGCGGCCTCATCACAGCACAAGGGGAGGTGGTGGAGGTAAGTATTTGTGGTTGCATCAGAATTTACATAGCTTTAGGTTTTCAAATAACTCATTACTGCTTGTATTATTTACACTTAAAATGATCATTTTTGTTTTTGCTGTCAAGCAGACACTTAATTATGTTGTTATTAACCACAATTTAGAAAAATATATATTTTCCTCAAACCTTTTCTGCTATTTATGCAGATTTAAAATCCATTTGCATCATGTCTACATGCACTTGTATTGTATGCACTCTAGAATTGCTAGATTCTCTAAACAGATGACTGAAAAAATAAACAATCACAGATCACTACACTGACTATTACTGACATTAAATTTCAATTTACTTTTCAGTTTTCTGCTGTAAAGCAAGTGAAGGTGGGGAAACATTATGTTCCCCTTAAACATATCCAGCTGAAGGAGGTAATTTTGAAATTTAAGTTTTATATTGAAAATAGTGAAACTAATGTAATAAATTTGACATTGCTGTTACAGAATGTATGACGCTGTGGGCTTCCCCCCTATTTACTAGAGTTGTTATTATTTAATTAATAAATCTTTAATTCTGTCATGTTTGTGATTTCAGGATGGTTTTACGATGACAGTCTGCCTCTGGAGGGAGGCAGCCATTTGCAACTTCAACGTGGGAGACCACATCACTCTCTCCCACTTGAAGCGGAGTCAGTCCTCTTATGGCATACAGCTGCAAAGCATGGCACTGACAAAGACTGAGGTATGAAGAAGCTAAACAAACAAATGTTTAGAACTAGGTTTTCAAATTTGACATAATATCATATATATTATCTTACACACACACACACACACACATACATACATACACATATATATATATCCAGATGAACATAATTAACTATTCTGGAATTTACTTACCTGGATAATTGCGCATGCATCAAGACATAATGTGTGTGTGCGTATGTGTCTTGGCGAATTAGTGAAACCACATGATGACCACAGCTTTTCTTTTTTCTTATTGGATAAAAAAAACCTAAAGTTTTCAGGGCTAAATGTGTGCCTATGCTGTGTCAACAGACTAAAGTCGAGGAGAGGGCTGATGTTGTTATCTTTGGCGTGGCCATAACAGACGTGCCAAACCAGCTGGAGGTGTTGCTGGAGGATGGAAAGAGCCTATACATTCAAAGTGAGCTGTGGAGTCCCTTTGACAAGGAACTGGAGGAGGCAGCAATCAAAGTTACTGTTAAAATAAAGGGAAAGGAAATTGTACATATTCAAAAATATCAGTGCGAATAATTTGCACAGTACAGTCCCTTTGTTCACTTTGTTCAAAAAATGTGGCAGATTGTATTTTATAACTTAAAAAGAATGAATTTTTTTTCCTATGAGTATTTATAATTTTTAATGACATTTTGTTAAGTTCTGTATACTATAGTTGACAGTTTTAGTATTTTTCAGTGTTAAGTATTTATTATGTAGAATTTTTAATAAATAATCTTATATTTGTGTTTGTTTTTAATTTTTAGAAGACTGGAAGGCTATAAATTGTTGTTTTTTAAAAAAGAAGAGTAACAGAACAGATTAAGGCTTAATGTTGAATTTTGTAGATAATAAAGGCGGCAGGTCTATCAACAATATTTGATTTGTACCTTTAGCCAACAAATTCTTTTCATTATTGATTTTAACATTCCTGCTCTTTTAATTTGTAATTCAAATAATTGTGGAAAGGCAAAATGATTAACTCTAGGTTTCTGGGTGGATATGATTTTAATTAGAATAGAATAGAATAGATTAGAATAATCATTTAATTGTCCCACAAGGGGAAATGTGGTCGTATCAGCAGCACAAAAATCCCCCACACATACAAGCAGAACAGTACACAGAACAGAAACACAATTGTTACATATTTACATCATGGACAATAGTTACCAAAGCAGAGTACAGTACATTGTTAAAATTTGAGTAAAGATCGGGTGCAAACAGAGCAGGATACTGAAAAATGTTTAAATAGTTAGGAATATTTAGAATAATTAGAAAACTGCAGATTGTGTATCATACTTGTGCATTAAAAAGTAGACGTAATTCCCAATAAGTTGTCTGTACTCTCAGTATAGACAGTGGACAGTGGACTCAGTACAGACCCGTGGTGATGACGACTATGGCAGAGTTGTCTGCAGTCTAGCAGGTGAAGAGAAACAGATCCAGCACAGTTCCCTGTGAGGCCGCCGTACTGTAAACCAGTGTATCAGAGGCACAGCCCTGTGACCTCACATACTGTGGACGTTCTGTGAGGCAGTCCAGTATCCACTGGGACATGTGGTGGTCACTCCTGATAGCTCCAGCTTGTCCCTCAGAAGTCGTGGCTGGATGTTTTTGAAAGCACTGGAGAAATCAAAGAACATATTCCTCACAGTGCATCCAGGCTTCTCAAGGTGAGTCAGAACTCGGTGCAGGAGGTAGATGATGTCATACTCCACCCCAAAGCCAGGCTGGTAAGCAAACTGCAGCGGATCCAATAAAGACCTCACACCAAGGGGCGCAGATGGTTTAGAAACAACCTCCCGAGGGGCTTCATCAGACGTGATATCAGGGAGGACAGGGAAATGTGATTAAATTGCCCGAGTTCATGAAAAGGGCCAGAGGGTGCTGTGTTTGGAGTATGCTGGTTGCAGTGTGCAACTAATGTTGGGTCATAGCTGCCAATTCATCCACTATGTTGGCTTGCTCGGTGGTAGGCAGAACAGCGGAAGCGCCGAGGGCTAACAGCTGCTGGCTAACAACAGATCCCTGCTGTAAAGAATGCAAGGTTGGATCTCCACACGCTCTCCGGACACAGATGCCGTAAAAAATGCAATAAGAAAAACGATTTTCCATAAAATTCTGAGCTCCATTGCGGGAGATCAGTCCACAATAGAAAACCTCAGTCCACAGTCCTAAGTGGGAGCTCAGTCCACAGTCCACAATAGAAAAACAAAAACAAGATTCACAAGAACAACAAAGAAAAAATATTAAAGGGGAAAAAGGACTCTGTCAGGCTGGAGCTGCTGATACTGGCTGCCAGCTCGGAGCGGCGCCTGAAGCTTTTTTTAAAGGCATTGACAGGCAGTGAATTAAAACAGACATTCACACGTACATATTTAAAGAAACAGGAAAAAAATAAAGAATGTTAAAGTTGTGGAATTAATAACATTGAAAATTAATTAAATAATAATTAATAAATAATTGAAAAAACTGCCCCGTGTTAGAGAGTGACTTATGATAAGTTATTGCTTGGTTTAACTTTACTACTAACAGCTTTATGGTTCTAGTCTGATCAAAACTCAAGTCAGCTGTGTCACTCAAAAGTAATGATAAACAGAAAGACATTTCACTGAATGTGACCGTCATGTAGTGATGGGTCGTTCGCGAACGAAATGGCTCTTAGAGCCGAATCTTTGAAGTGAACGACGCGAGCAGGCTCCTTATCGCGAGCCGTGTTTTTTTTTTTTTTTTCCCCTTTCTCTCACCCTCTCTCTCGCCCTTTTTTCCGCTTCACTCTGCATGCGAGCCTTGTGCTTTGCGCTGGGGGGAGGGGCGGTAATTACACTCAGTAGCAGAGGAACAGAGCGGGAGGGAGAGAGAGAGAAAGAGAGCCAGGGACAACAACGTCACATTAGAAAGGTATAGTAATCATCCACAACTATTTTCAGTTGCAGATGATAAAGGAGTCAGAAAGTTTATTCATGCAGGCCCATATGACAGAGAATATGCATGTTCTTTTTGTTTTTCATTTTTTAATTTATATTTAATTGTGTTGTGGTTTGCAGTGTTTAAATTTGTAAAAGGAAAAAGCTGAAAATTTAAATAGTTGAACTGTGACTAGTTGGTTTTTGTATTATATGATTTATTTATTACATTTTATGTGGAGTGAATAAATAAAAGTATATTTACGGTGACCCCCAGAGACAAAGCACGTAAGAACTCCAAAACACGTAAAAACTCCGAAACACGTAAAAACTCCATAGCATGTAAAAACTCCAAAACACGTACAAACTCTGAGGCACGTACAAACCCTGAAGCACATACAAACTCCAAAACACGTAAAAACTCCAAAACACGTACAAACTCCGAAGCAAGTACAAACCCTGAAGCACGTACAAACTCTAAAACACGTAAAAACTCCAAAACACGTAAAAACTCCAAAACACGTACAAAAGACAACAGAAGTGCTCCAGGATGCTAGGCGCAGTGTTGAGCTTTTGTTACCTAGTGGCTACACAAGCCAGCAAGTACCAACGACCGGATTTGGTGTGTGGTAGTAGCAGGTAAATGAACATTTTTTTTTTAAATTATTTGATTATATATGAGTGCTTGTGTATAAATACACAAACAACACACATATGCTTTCAATTGTGTAATTTAAGTGATCTAAGTAGCTCTATTTTGAAAGTTCAGTTCATGCTAGACATGTGCTTTGGAGTTTGTACGTGTTTTCTCTCTAGGGGCCACCGCATATATTTATATATAAATAAAACCACTTTTTTTTTACATTAGTAATTTCTTTTGTGCATAATTTTATATTATTGTTAATAATAAATTAATTAAAGCAACAAAACAACCTGAAGAGCCGGTTCGGAGCCGAAAAAGCCGGCTCTTTTTAGTGAGTCGAACCGAAAGAGGCGGTTCTCTAAAAAGAGCCGGAAATCCCATCACTACCGTCATGAACTTTTCAAGGCATTCTTATCAACACTCTGATAACCACAGTTTCAAACAGATGTTTAACCAAATTAATCTAAAATCTATACAAGCAATTGAAGCATCCATTGGAATTGTGAATATATCCTTGTTTGCAATGTTTATGTTCACAGGCTATTAATTAGAAAATTTATACACATATATTTATACATAGCAAGTGACAGACAAAATATGTTCTCTGATTTGTTGGATTTTTGCCCATACCGTGTGGCAAGCATAAACAACATATTCAAATTCCACATTAAAATTTTCAAAAGCTTCTTTTTTCAATTAGTTTACAGTTTCCTGATTTGATGATAAATGTGGTACCAAACTAAGGAATACTGTTGAAATGAAGTTCACATATTTCAGGTATGGAGAGTCACACAGCTGAACAATTGAAAAATAATCAATGTTAGAAAGTGACTTATGATCAGATATTATTTGGGTTAACTTTACCTCTTACAGCTTTTCCCATAGTACTGTGACCAGGATGAAAGTCATCATGAAGTAGCTGTAAACAGTAGACTCATTAACATGAATATTATGGTTCTACTCTGACTTATGTCAGCTGTGTGACCTCATAAAATGATAAACAGAAACACATAGCACTGGATGTGATTTTCATGAACTTCATAAACTTTTCAAATAGACTTAACGGGTCAAACTATATGTCTCACCCATCATCTATATATATTAGAGCAGTCTAAGCACAGATGTGGAAAAACACTGTTACACCTATTCTATACTCATGTACGTACCGACACCCCATACTAAGGCAGTATTCATACAAACACACTTTGAGCTGTCTTTATTTATCCTCTTAAACACTTTTGTTTTTTTGGATTTTGAGGTTGTGTAATCTCTATAAAGAATATGTGTAATGGTTCAATAGATTCTGATTTAAATGTCCATAATAATTACATGATCATTATTGTGCATCCTACAATTCAAGATTTAGAGCTGTGTGTTTGTATGAATTCAGCTTGCTATATTTATAGACTAAAATTATACAAATCCACTATTTAACCAAACAAGTTATGTTGTTTGGCTAAACAGATTGGGTTTGTTCTACAACATAATTATTCAACAATTGAAAATACAAAACAATATAATGGCACATTTATCCAAAAATGGTGCAATTACTTATTTCATAGGTCTGATATTCTTTGTTAAATCTGGTGACACAAACAGAGTCAAAAATTCATTCTTGGTGTAACCTGTGGCTCTTTTTACCTTTGACCAATGATGTGCTGGTAAAAATAAATAAAAAATATGTTAATTAAAAATTGTTTTTGTTTAGAAAAAGGACTGAAATTACATTTCATGAAAAAATATGCCTTTTTAGAAAGTTATTTTTTAATATATTGCTGATAGTCATACGCATAGCTTCACTTTTTAACTAACCTTCAATAATGATTTCCTATGGTCCAAACGTTTATCATTCATGGAAACTGCCTTTTCTTTACTTGAGGCTGTAGTCGTTTCTTGGCTTTACCAAAGGCCTCTGCTGCACCTGTAATGGATGAAGTTGAAAGTTAATCAAACTGATCCGCAGAAAGTTCTATATTACAGTAGATTACAGTAGAAATTCATTTCACCGAAACAAAACGTGGCGCACAGTGTGACGTCAAAAAAGGTGCACATCTTTGACGCTGCGTTTTCTCCGTTTTCCTCATCCACCCGTAAATGCAAAAACGTAGTTTTCGAAAATAGACATTTTTAGAAATCTCCGTTTTCAAAAATACCCGGGTACGTGTGGATGTAGCCTGAGTTTTTATGTGCTTCTGAGTTTTTACGTGTTTTGAAATTTGTACGTGCTGCTTTGTCTCTAGGGGCCACCGTAAATATACTTTTATTTAGTCACTCCACATAAAATGTAATAAATTAATCATATAATACAAAAACCAACTAGTCACTGTTCAACTTTTAACTATTTAAATTTTCAGCTTTTCCTTTTAAACAAATTTAAAATGAAACAACACAAAACACTGCAAACCACAGCACAATTAAATATAAATTAAGATATGAAAAAGAAGATGCATATTCTCTGTCATATGGGCCTGCATGAAAACACTTTCCGAATCCTTTATCATCTGCAACTGAAAATAGTTGTGGATGATTACTATACCTTTTTAATGTGACGTTGTTGTCCTTGGCTCTCTTTCTCTGTCTCTCCCTCCCGTCCCTCTGCTACTGCGACTGTAACTACCGCCCCTCCCCCCTCTGCCCAGCTCAAAGCACAAGGCTCGCGTGCGGAGTGATATGGGCTCAAAATGTGGTCATAAATATTTTGTACTTGTAAATCAGTTTTGTACTTGTAAATCAGGATTTGTATGTGTAAAAAAGATTTGTGTGTGCGTAAAAAAGATTTGTGTGTGTGTAAAAAAGATTTGTATGTGTAAAAAAGATTTGTGTGTGCGTAAAAAAGATTTGTATGTGTAAAAAAGATTTGTGTGTGCGTAAAAAAGATTTGTGTGTGGACTTAGACAAAAAAAACCCTGCAAGTTACACGTACGAATTTTGACCCTATTTTTCTTCCTTTCATCTGATTTGTGATTGACATGACATTGACCAATGTAACAATCCAATCAGAGAACAGATGGGTTTGGCTGTCGGAGGGGTGCTTTATGGAGCTTCAGGTCCTTGAATGGAATAAATGCCCTTTTACATGCCAACCCAGCGTTTTCCTTCATCACCACGAAGGAAAACAGTCTGTGGTCATCGGAGTTTGGTGATTTTAGATTTTTGTGTCACAGGTCTACGTGCTTAATACAGGGACTTCCACAGGCTTTTCAACAGCACTGCGGACCTCGGGGGGCAGTGTTGTGGAAATGACAGTCTTCACTACAAAGTTTTCTTCGTTATGAATTAGCATACATGTTTTTATTGAACATTTGAAAAACTAGCAAAATAAACAGAAACTCGTGTAGAGGACATAAAGTCACAGATAGAAACGACAAGGAGCAGGTGCATCTAGTACAGGTAGAGCTGCTGCAAAAACCCACAGAGCTCAGCAGCCAGCGCAACAAACTCTGCATCCTTAGCTTTTAGTTAGCATTAGCAGCACATCCTGCGTCCGATGTGAAAGGACTTTTATGCTGCGCACTGTCACTCACAGCAATGGTCCCGGGTCAGCCCTGACTTTGTGTTAAACTAATTCTAAAGTAATAATGGTATTTCTAACCACTGACATACCACAACTTTATCCTTTCAACAGCTGCTGAAAGTTAGGTTAGGGGACCTAGCTGCTATCGGATATCGGATCCTCCAGCTTCAAACTGTATCACCCTTCAAGGACCTGCAGTTCAAAAAAGTGACCCTCCAACAGCCAAACCCATCTGTTCTCTGATTGGATTGTTACATTTGTGATTGACATGACATTGACCAATCAGATGAAAGGAAGAAAAATAGACAAAAAAACCCCTGCAAGTTACAACTACGAATTTTGACCCTAAGTCCACACACAAATCTTTTTTTACACACACACAAATTCTTTTTACACATGCAAATCTTTTTTACGCACACACAAATTCTTTTTACACATACAAATCTTTTTTACGCACACACAAATTCTTTTTGCACATACAAATCTTTTTTACGCACACACAAATTCTTTTTACACATACAAATCTTTTTTACGCACACAAATCCTGATTACAAGTACAAAATATTTATGACCACATTTTGAGCCCATAGAGTGAAGCAGAAAAAAAGTGCGAGAGAGAGAGGGTGAGAGAAAGAAAAAAAAGAACCCACGGCTCGCGATAAGGAGCGTCGTTCACTTCAAAGATCCGCCTCTAAGAGCCATTTCGTTCGCGAACAACCAAACACTACTATATACGTCTTTTAACATGCATATTAATTAAGAGAAGTAAATACGAATACCAAACAATGTTAAAACATTAAAGCACGATATTGTCAGGGTTCTTGGCAGTTAAAAAAGGAAATTGCAAGCATTACAAAAACATTTAATAAAGCGTTTGATTACCATTTTCAAGGTCTTTTTTCATCTGCTCGTAAGCTTTCAGCTTGTCCATTTGCTGAAAAGTATACAAAACAATTACTAAACAGTTTAAATTTAAATCACGTTTCACCACTGTCGCTAGCTAGAATGAATTAGCCAGACAAAAATAGTACTGATTTGGTTTCGTACAAATCTAGATTTCCTTCTTTGATATGTAACTTTCACAACATAACCGCAACTTAATATAACACAACTGTGGCAAAAATATGAACAAAAGGGAGAAAAAGCTAAACTTACCTTGTGTCGTTAGGAGCCTGGACCGCGGTAAAACTCTGGTGAGGTCAATGACCTCACGCTCTCCCTCTGTCACACGTTGATGACGTATTTGGAAATCAATTCGGGTGGGACATGACAACAGCGCCACGTGCAGGAAGATTTTCTGAGACCTGACATTTTTTCGTCTGAGTCTGAGTCTGAGACTTGACAACTTGACGATGTCCTAAAATGTACACCGTACAGGTAAGCTGTGATTATCTTATTTGCAGAGGTGGGTAGAGTAGCCAAAATTTGTACTCAAGATTAGTGTTACTTCAAAATAATATTACTCAAGTAGAAGTAAAAACTAATCCAAAAAAATGACTCGAGTAAGAAAGTACTTGGTGAAATGACTACTAAAGTAGTAACTGTTTGATTGTAATGTATGATATATTTTTGAATAATTATGTAATTAGACAGAAAAAAATATATTAAAAATGTGCAAATTGTAAATTTCAAATAATAAATTAAAGAGTAGAAATAAATAACATCTTTACAAAATAACAAATTAAAGCACAAACACAAATTTAATTTCTTGTCACAACTAGATGACATCTCTCTGGTAGAAGAAATGGTAACACAAATCTACTCAAGTAAAAAGTATTGTGCAGTAAAACTACTCTTAGAAGTAATTTTTTTTCAAAATATTACACAAGTAAATGTAACGGTATCTGGTATAATGGACATTTTTGCTCCAGATATGTCTGGTAGTGCTGCAGGGTCTTCAGTTAATAGTTACTGTATTGTGTGTGCTGCTATTGCTGTGAACCATTATCATTATACCCTCACTGTGACCGTTACAAAAAAAGTATGGTTAAAAGCGTATTCATTTCACATGTATCAAATTAAAACTTAAGTCACCAGTTGTGTGACAGTCACAACACCCAGAGTGCTTCATTTACAGCAACTATGTCCATAGTTAATCTGCTAGTCGTGTTCTTTAAGTAAACTAGTAAGTAATTGAGAGGGAAGTTCTATTGACTGTCTCTTCTCACTGATAGTTTTATTTTTTTTTTTATTTATTTCCCACACTCTGGTCAAAAGGTAAAACATCATGTTGCAACAATGTTTGACAAATTATTCATTTAAACATCAATTAATTCTTTCATAGTTTGTTTACAGTTAAATCACTGCAATGCATTATGGGCATTTCTTGTACTTATACTTGAGGAATACCAACAAGTACAAAGTATAGTCCAAATGTACCTAGCTTTTATTATACTTGTCGACATACTCCAAGTATCATATCTGGTCATAAGGGGAGTCATGTGATTACACACCAACTTGATGCTCTTCTTTTTGAATAACACGGTTACTGTCTACTTTATTCAGGGCATCACAAACCACAAGAAGGAAGTGGACTGAGGCAGAAATAAAGGCTGTGGAGAAGACTCTAATGGAGTACATCAGCACTGGAAAGGTTCCTGGGAAGGCAGAGTGTCTCAAATGTATTGAGACTTCACCATTAGCATTGAAAGAGAGACGTTGGGAGGGAGTTAAGTTTTACGTGAAAAACCGAATTGATGCTTCAAAGCGAGAGTCTGTGAAAAGAAGGTAAGAAGCTAATGTCAAACAAATGGAACATAAACAGCTTAAGTTACAGTTAAAATTTTCTCCTGTTTGGAGAAAAAAAAGGATTGTTCATTTCAACCAGGCAATTGTCACAGTGCTGGGTCGGGGACCCAGTGTTCTTTGTTATTATTGCGGGCTCATGTTTTGGTCCTTTTGCCCCTTGTGTTATGCTGTGACCCCTCTGTTCTGTGTCCTGTCATCCCTGCCCTCTGTTCCAGTTTAGCCAGGTCCCTGTGTTAAGCCCATGTCTCTCAATCTGTGTCTTCGCGAGTGTGTTTTCTGTTTTACTTTGAAGTTCTGTGCCTCGTGTGGATGTGTCTTGCTTTGCCCTTGTCTTTGTGATTTGTATCAGCTGTGTTCCTCGTGTGTTTTGACGCTCCTTGTTATTCCCCTGTGTATTTATGTCGGCGTCTCCCTCAGTTCCGTATCGCATCGTACCCTCCCCCTGCTTTTTTTCCGCCCGTGTATCCGGCCTGCTATTTCCTCAGTTTGTATTCTCAGTTTAAGTTAGTTTGTGTTCAGCAATAAATCTGCTTTTTCGGTTCACTTTCGTCTCCGTGAGTCTGCATTTTGGGTCCACCATTTCCTGCCCGTCTCCACACAGTCATGACAGCAATGGTACATTAGTATTGAAAAGATTGTTTTCTTTGCTGTTCAGGTTAAGTTTGAGCAGGGAGTTCTCTCTCACATTTAACTGCAACTATATAATTTGCTGTGGACTGAATTAAAGGGTCTGTGAAACCTTTCTAAAACCATGCGAGTATAACATGTGACCATACTTGTTTATACTGAGTTTTCTTTTCAGTCCATGTGTGCCTTTAGGTTTAGTGTATTAATACTTTGAGTTCATGCAAGCATGAAATGGAGAATTTGTTTTTGATTGGTGGTGTCTTTTTAGATTTTTATTGAATTTGGAAGGCTAATTATAATGATTAGTAGGGGTCTGCAAAATCTAAAATAAATATAAAAAATATTGATAAATTATATTTGGATAAGATTAGATCATATTGGCCACATTAATCATACAATTAAGGCAGAATTGTTGTACTGAAGTAGTCTTGATTAGGCTGGGGTCTAAAATACAAAAGTGATTAAAACTGTCTTAATGTCTTCTCACATTCACTGTTTTTAAATGGGTAGACCACATGAAGCAGAATGTTAAATGTATGAGCACATTGTACATATTAAATCTTCAGTATTTGGTATCCCCTTGTGGTATTTTGATATTTCAGTATTTCTTTTTATACTGTATATCTAAAAGATAAGTTGGGAAGCTAAGCTCTTTAGTTGAAACATTTTTTGTATTGAAAGCAGAGGCTAGTGCACAAATTTTCAAGTGAACAAATACAAGGGGTAATGACAAAATAACAAAAACAATATAAAAATCAATAAATGAAAATATGTAGCAGACACCACCAGCAGCTTTGATTACTCTGGGTTGTAAATTCCTATAAATAGACCCTCTAACTGTAAACCTGCAACAGTGTCACCTAGTGGTTGTTTGTGAAAAGACATAAAAGCTGTGTTCCCACCAGGTAGAAAAACCTGACAAAAATGGGATTTTCTAAATTTAACAAATTGTTGTACCAAACTAGATGTTTGGGCCCTAAAAAAATTAAGAGTTCAAATTATGCCTTAATAATACCTCTATTACATTTAGAAATGTTGTGTCCCCACACGTAACCTCCTAAATGTTTAAACTGTAGAGATACAATAATTTTGCTGCTGTAAAATCAGCATTTTGTCTTATTTGAAATATTAATCTAATATAATGTGTTTCTTAATGTATTTTCTTTAAAATACAGTGTGCATATCAGGTAGTTTATAGTGAAATATAAGCCCTCCAGAAAAGGCAGGAAAAGCCCGTTAACTTTTTTTTTTAATTCATTGGTTGCCACAAGACAACTTACCAGCATGTACATATTAACCTGATACTCCTGTGTGCTTATGACTTACTGTGTTTTGCTGCATCACTCATTGGTTAATGATCATGATGTGACTGATGATGTGACTAATTTCTTCTTCGTCTTCTTCTATTTTATTGGCAGTTGGCAACCCATTTAATTAGAGCAGGTAGTTGCACTACCCTCTAGTGGACGAAAAAGCCTAAACTCCAAGGCCAGAATAACAAACAAAACAAGTTATTCCACCAAAATTCTACCTTAACTATACTTGAACAGAAAACCAAACAAAAGACAACCACTACCCCAAACTCCCTAACTTAATAATTAACAGGAGAAAACACACCAAAATAAATAGCCAGTTCATTCCTTATGCTTGATTGCTTTATACAAATGGTCAGAACTATTTACAGTACTGTACACAAAACCTGGTGATTCTCAGAACACACGCACGCACGCACACACACGCACACAAACGAGTAAGCATTATGAGTTGGGAGGCTGAGGCTTCAGCAAACGGCCTGATTTCAACATTGCATTGTACATTGACAGAGCTCTAAAGTCTTGCATTAAAGGAAGAACTTAACCTACAAATTGAGTTGAGGATTTTTCATGCAGTTATTATATAAGTTGACTATTAGTTTATTTTTCATTATGTATTTATTTGTTTGGATATCTTATTTAATATTGGGTTAATTTGGTACATAGTTTAAAATCTGTATAGTCTACAGACTGTAAACTATGAACAAGATTAATATTTAAGTTTATTTTTCTTGTATTTCTGTAATGCTACAACCATCACTTAAGATATTTTTGCATTAGTATGACAAAAGTCAAAGTAACAATGCGAGTATGGGAAACATGAACCAGCCTGCTAGTTGTGTCAGATGCAGCAAAAGTCTGAAGTGGTTTCTTGTTCCACCCACTGATATGAACGTAATCACAGAGGCTTAAATTACCACAAGAGCGATTCAGTCTCAGTGGAAAGTACTTTCGTAAAACTACTTCGTTGCATTGTATGAAGTTTTAATAACATTTGATATTAAAATTCTTTGAGGACGCCCCCGCTCACTGCCGTAACACTTTAGTCTTCAGCAAAACAACATGGACGTTAGAGCTCTCGGCATCAGACTGTGTGAGTAATTTCCACATTTGAAAAAAATATGTATGAATAAATAATATAATATATTTATGAAAAAAGTTTTTAATTAATCTTGTTCAAAAATGTCAATGTTGTTCATGTTTTGCTTTAAGAGAAAGGACTGCATTTTTATGAAACAATTATGAGATGTCAACTTTGTCACGTATCTTTATTTCACATTACAAAAAGGTTATAAAGTTAAAAATGTTGTCTAAAATATGTTTATTTCAGTTTGTTGTACATTAAGACGAGGTAACCTAGAGCTGGGCCACATGTGATGAATTCATATATTAGTAACTGTAAGATTCAGCAGATACCTTCATAAATCTGCTTTTATCTCTTCAGTGATGACCATTATGATTCTGCTGGGTGTTCAGGGTGAGAGAGTTGGTGAGTACTAGTTATGTTCTTATTTATATAAACTTTATTTTTCATTTTTGAGGAGCAAACAATTCAAGAAAGAAATGTAGGTACCAGGTTCTTTGTCCTTGTCTTAATGATCATAGGTGTTATGATATATTTTGTGTTTAGCCTTTTATTTCTTGCAGTGATATTGTTTCATCAGTCATTGATGTTTTATTTATCTACGTATAATCAGCACAAATTTAACTGGAGAAAATGTCCCAGAGGTTTTTTTAAAAGCTTGTGAAATAGTTGGGTATTTTATCTTCCTCTTTCATTTTAACTTTTCTTTTTTTTGACATATTCAACATTTAATCCAGACTGTTTTGAAGAGACGGGCCTTTTCTCTTCTGATGCTGCATCTTGGATGATCATCATTGCTTCATTGAGCGCTCTGGTGCTGTCGGTCGGAATGTACTTTGTAATAGATTGCTGGGACAAAGGTAAAGAACATGATGTTTTGCACATAACTTTGTGTTGATCACTTTTACTTTGTCACATGCTCACATTATGCACATCAGCATGTAATTCAGGCTCAGCCAGGAATCAAACAGAGTCAGAAAATAAATTTGTTGTAGTACTATGAAACACTAATATTATGTGACGATATTATTTAGTTAATTTAATATTTATTTCAGGAATAATACCAAAAAGAATTGTAAAAAAGCAGGAGATAAATGCATTTACTTCAAAACTTCTGCTTTCATGTGCTGTTTTTCTGGTATCTGTAAACATGAATAAGCAAAGAGTAGGTGCTGGTGATAATACACTATGAGCTTTCTACATTTCTGCTTCAAATTAAAATAGTTTCATCGTACAGGTCAAAACTGTGGCCTGAAGTGCAACATTTATTGTTCCATTTAGAATAAACTTTGAGCCCATCCACTTTAATTTTTGAACAAACCTAAACATTGCTTAGCTCAGCACAAAGAGATGTCCAGGAAACCCCAGCTTCAGCTACAATCAGCCAGTTGCTATCATCCCTGTAACAAAGAAATGCTTTGAAAAGCTGGTCACATTAGAGCACTCCTGCCCCACAGTTTTGACCAACACCAGTTTGCTTACAGAGCAATTAGATCTACAGAGGACACCACAGCCACAGTCACACTTAGAGCAGCAGGGGAGCTGTGTGCAGATGCTCTTAGTTACCTTTAGCTCGACGTCTAATGCCATCCTCCCCCACAAACTGGCAGACAAACTCGGGGACTTGGGTCTTTCACACGCCACCATCATGTGGGTCAGCAGCTTCTTGTCTGACAACAGCCAGACACTCAAGAGTAGAAAACCACAAATCTTCGGGCTTCAGCCTTGTGGCTCCCCACAGGGCTGCATAAGCTCCCCATATACCTACGTCTGCACAACTGCCCAACACAGCAAGATTGTTGACAAATTCACAAATGATACCACTGTGGTTGGGCTTGTTAAGGATGAGTTGGTGTGCACAGCCTTTAAACAGCGTCTATAAACACACTCAAAGCAAAAATATGAGTATGTGTGTGCAGGGATGAGTGCAATATGACAGGACTGTCTGTGTCAATCATGTGTGAGCATTTGTGTCTTATTTTATTATTATTTTACACTTTTTTTTCTTTTACCTAGTGTGCACTGACGGAATTGACACTTTTAATTCTGTTGTACTCATTAAAGTGACAATAAAGCTGTTTTATAGTATTCTATTTAAAAAAAATAAAATCAATCAAGAAGCTCATCAGAACTTGTCATCAAAATAAAACTGCAGGAATACAGTGAAAAGCAAATAGTATTCATTGTCACTGATGTTACTGTGGATATCTGTCCTCTCACTCCTGCTCTATCTCTCCATTAGATGATGACTTATTGTCTACTATTGCCATTTACTACACCCTAAGCCCGAGTGAGACTGAACTTAAAGGTGAGATTAATGATTCCATATGTGCTCTATTTAATTATGATGGGTTCTAAATATTAATTTAAAGTGATATTAGGAAAAGGAAAACACCGCTAAAGCTTGACTAGCAACGCTAACGAACTACAGGGTAAAAATCAAGAAACTGTTTAGAGCAGCAGAGCTGACATTTATGTAATTAAGATGAAACTGCAGAAAAAATGTTTTGATGTTATAGTGACATTATGTTCCTTTGATTGTCAGATTTTCCTAAGATTCCAAATTAGACCTAATGAACAGTGAATAGCAAATAGTGTTCATCATCACTGATGTTACTGTGGTCGTCTGTCCTCTCATTATGGCTGTATCTCTCCATTAGATGATGACATGCTATCTTCTAGAGCCATTTACTACACTACACCTTACCCACGGGTGAGACTGAACTCAAAGGTGAGATTAACTTTGATGATTCTTTATGTGTTGGATTTAGATAATATGTAATATATGATGTGTGGTTAATATTAAATACTGGCAATATTAACAAAACTTATTGTTCATGGCAAAAAAAGTCATGTTTGTTAATTAGCTGCCCTGTGAAGGTAATTTTGGTGTGCAATACGAACTCCAAACTCCAAATTTATTCTATCCTTTAAAGAAAATAACATTTTTTATCTGTATTTCTTGTATATCTGACAGGTCTCAAAAAGAGCTCAATGAAGACAAAAATCAGATCTGAGAGAAATTGACATCGATGATGTAATCCACATTTATCACATATTGTTTTTGCAAATAACATGTACATCATCTGCTGGGTAAATAACTGAACTACAAAGAACTATAAGTACCAATAAAGTTCACATCCTAACCTAACAAAGCTTCTGTCTCTTATTTAGAAGTCGAATTTAAAGCACTTGGTGCTTCTGCTCTTTTTGTTTGTGCATGAATGTTGTTCAAAATAAAAAAGCTGCTGCAGCTCATTTCTTCAAAACAGCAGGTACTCACTGTGGTCAACTGCTTATGCGAATGTGTCGCATTGCTTTGTTTTCCAAAACAGATGAACCAAATTTGTGGTCAGCAGTGAAATACACCTGCAAAGTTTGCTACTGAGCATGCCTTTATGTGTGGTCTAGTGCACAGGCTTGTTTCATGCTGCAGCAGAAACTGTTCAGCAGAGTCAAAGAAAACAGGCTAATTTTTTAGGTCAGACTATGTCTCTTGAGGAGTGAGAAGTGGATATGATTAAGATGCTGAGAGGTGCTGCTCAGCTCTTTTCTTTATATACTTATATTAAGCTTATAATTCATAGGCTAATTATCAGTATAAGGATAAAAACATTCAGCATATTTCATGATGAATATGGATTATAATATGTTATCAACATGGATTTTAACAAGGTACTAATTTATCAAGCATATTTAATATGTTTGCGTGACTATGGAAAGGATTAACATTACTCTTTTTCTTACTAAATGAACTTAAATTTAGTCATTATTGAAATTTGTGTGTTTAATGATAAAAAACATCCCTTCTGCTTCCACCATCTATGTGCCAGTATGCTACAAATAAAGATCCTGTATATTAGTGATGGGATTTCCGGGTCTTTTTAGAGAACCGGCTCTTTCGGCTCAGCTCACTAAAAAGAGCCGGCTTTTTCGGCTCCAAACCGCCTCTTCAGGTTGTTTTGTTGCTTTAATTAATTTATTATTACAATAATATAAAATTATGCACAAAAAGAATTACTAATGTAAAAAAAGTGGTTTTATTTATATATGTTTATATATAAATATATACAGTGGCCCCTAGAGACACGTACAAACTCCAAAAAGCACGTACAAACTCCTCCAAAACACATTTCTAGCATTAACTGAACAGAGCTACCTAGATCACTTAAATTACACAATTGAAAGCATATGTATATTGTTTGTGTATTTATACATAAGCACTCGTATATATTCAAATAATTAAAAAAAGTTCATTTACCTCTTACTACCACAGACCGGTCGTTGGTACTTGCTGGCTTGTGTAGCCTCTAGGTAACAAAAGCTCAACACTGCGCCTAGCATTCTGGAGCACTTCTGTTGTCTTTTGTACATGTTTTGGAATTTTTACGTGCTTCTGAGGCTACGTCCACACGTACACGGGTATTTTTGAAAACAGAGATTTTCCGTTGTCGTTTTAAAAAATAATCCTGTCCACATGTAAATGCAGAAATGAAGGAAAACGCTGCTAGGAGCATGCCAAAGCAACAGGTGCCGATACATTCCTAAACGTGTAGAAATGTTGGCCAATCAGAAGTCTAGAAGCCTCAGTGGGAAATAGTAAACAAAGATGGGGCATAGAAGCAGAACCGAGTCGTATGTGTGGAGGGACAGTAACTGTGTGTGTATATGTAAGCATTTAAACACTGCAGAGAGTACAATTAACAGTAACAGTATTGTAGAAATTCATTTCACCGAAACAAAACGTGGCGCACAGTGTGACGTCAAAAAAGGCGCACATCTTTGACGCTGCGTTTTCTCCGTTTTCCTCATCCACGCGTAAATGCAAAAATGGAGTTTTAGAAAATATCCACCCTGACAGGCATTTTTTAGAAATCTCCGTTTTCAAAAATACCCGGGTACGTGTGGATGTAGCCTGAGTTTTTATGTGTTTTGGAGTTTTTACGTGATTCTGAGTTTTTACGTGTTTTGGAGTATGTACGTGCTTCAGGGTTTTTACGTGTTTTGAAGTTTGTACGTGCTGCTTTGTCTCTAGGGGCCACCGTAAATATACTTTTATTTAGTCACTCCACATAAAATGTAATAAATAAATCATATAATACAAAAACCAACTAGTCACTGTTCAACTTTTAACTATTTAAATTTTCAGCTTTTCCTTTTAAACAAATTTAAAATGAAACAACACAAAACACTGCAAACCACAGCACAATTAAATATAAATTAAGATATGAAAAAGAAGATGCATATTCTCTGTCATATGGGCCTGCATGAATAAACTTTCTGAATCCTTTATCATCTGCAACTGAAAATAGTTGTGGATGATTACTATACCTTTCTAATGTGAAGTTGTTGTCCCTGGTTCTCTTTCTCTCTCTCTCTCCCTCCCGCTCTGTTCCTGTGCTACTGCGAGTGTAGCTACCGCCACTCCCCCTCTGCCCAGCGCAAAGCACAAGGCTCGTGTGCGGAGTGAAGCGGAAAAAAAAATTGCGAGAGAGAGAGGGTGAGAGAAAGAAAAAAAAACCCACGGCTCGCGTCGTTCACTTCAAAGATCCGGCTCTAAGAGCCATTTCGTTCGCGAACGACCCATCACTACTGTATATGCTGAAGCCTTCAATGCCAACCTGAGGCTGTACCTGAACCAGATGAGTTAAAGACTGAACTTTCTCTGCCATCAGTGACTGCTGGCACTACACTGGACTGACAAATACAACCTCCAGGAGTTGTTTTCAGACTGAGCTTGTTTTAAAGAAATGTAAACAGTTATGGCTGTACTGATGCACCAGCATTGTTTGAATAGTATAAATATGGACACATATGAACACGTATTACTTAACACAAGTGTTAAGTAATACAATACTAATGCAGTTTCTTTAGCGCCTCTGTTGATGACTGATAATCTGTGGAAGAGCATACATTATTATGTAATGAATGGAAAAACCTTTCCTCTGCTGCAATCTAGTGGTTACTGTTGGTATTACAACGTGTTGCAGCCTTATTAAACTCTAAAACTCCCGTGCCTGTGGGCATGTGTCAAAATTTCAGTTATATGTGGTTTCATTGTCCTGTTTAAATTGTCCTCTTTAGTAAAGATAAGAGAGATTGTTCTGCCCAATCAATCTGATCACATCTAGCTGTAAATCTTAAGTGGTGTGTTTTGTTTACTGACAGATTCCTCTGACTGATTCTGCTTCTTTGCGGGAAGATAAAAGCAAAACAAAACAAAAAAACAAATCTCCAAACATTTTTTTTACATCCAGCCAGTCTTGCTATGGCATTAGTTTCCGTAATTTCTGCAGCCAGTCACACAGAGACTCAGAGAGGCCACGCCTCAGAGCCTGACTGTCATAATTATGTTACCATCGTGCTTCTTGCATCATGTGTCTGTTTGCTTACCAGTTCACTGATTCATTATTTTTTGTTGTATGCTGCATTTCTAGAAGCAGATGCATCATGATCTGTGACTCTATGCTGTGTTTGTGGATAAATATGTGACCTGTGACTTTGTTTTCATCTTCAATAATTGAAATAATAAAGTCAAACAGATATAATTATATAAAGATAATAAAGATTTTCATATAGAATTGTTTAATTTTAATTTCGACAATTGGCTGATATATTAGCTAAATGCACTCAGTGTCAAATTGTGTTTATTTCTGTTAGACTTGTATTGCTAGTTGATAACTGCGGGGGGCAGCCCGAACACAGGCAATATTATTGCACATTTAAAAGCAATGTGTTCAATATATGCTGATCAGAAAAACACATTTAAATCCACCTCTGTCTTTTATACATATTAAATAATCTTTGCAGAAACATTCAGAGACACCACACCTCAGATCACAGCTGTCATATTCACGTCATCTTACAGACTGTTTCCATAGTTGTGACTGTGGCTCTGCTGCTGTTCTTCGCTGAAAGCTGGTCTAGCTCAGACTTTCTAACTTGTGTTCACCTATGTGTTAATGTAACTGTCATGAAACAGAAAACTGTCAATGCAATGATGAGAAATAGATCAATGAAACCAGTTACCACACTCATCATACTTCATGTAGTTGATGAACAATTCACTGATTCATTCATTTTGCTGGTAATAGTGACCATCTGAAGAAATGAACTGGTTGATCTGTTGTTTCTACAAATACCTTTTTTCACTCCTTATTTTCACTTTGAAGATAACTCCTAAGCATCTGCTCTGCTCTCACTGCCGATCCCACTGTGGTCTGTGAAAATCAAAGTATAATCAAGCTGATGTAATGTGACTCCCACCCTAAAACCATCTGTCAGTCCCAACACACACCTCTACTGGCAGATTTCTTTTCTGATGTATTAATCACATATTTTAACCATATCACTTTAGTAATAGTAGTACCACTTTGTCACTTAGATTAGCCTCCCAAATGGGCCTTATTGTATTTCACACACATACACACACACACACATACACACACACACACAGTGGAGCTTTAATCAATGGAAATTTGATATGTATTTTGTTATTTTATTGTGTGTAGTTTGATAATTTTTTTTCTTTTATTCAAAAATAAAACTAAAATAAATTTCTTCTTTTCTTAATCTCAGCTGCAGCTTCGCTTTGTTGTTCCAAACAGGTCACAGCTCTTTAAGAGCTGAGAACTTTTTACTGTGACGGGGGTCTCTCATTATATTGTTGGACATACGTTAAAAGAGAACATAAAATCGTGCAGCTACACTAATGACAAAACAGCAACAGGATCGCCCTGTTCTATAAAAAAAATATCTTTACAGATGAGAGTGGAACTACTCTTGTAAGACAGGATGAGGGAAGTAACATCACTGTTACTTGTATGTTTTAATTTAGTAAGGTATATGTTGTCATAATCAAACACACATTTTAATTAAATAAGTTTATACACATTGATTTTCAACTGGTTTTCTGATCCTGGACACTGCTGCTGTTCCTGTGATAAAGGGAGAAGATGTAACTCTGAGCTGCAGAAACGAGACATCAGCACTAGCTCCAGTACTTCAGGACCTGGAGAATCACTAAAGAACTGTCAACCAGAGAGCTTTTTTAAGGTATGTATACTTATGTGCAGGGGCGTAATTTCCAGGGGGGTTAGAGGGGTTATAACCCCCCACCAATAATCAGACCCAACAATATAACCCCCCCAATAAAATTATGAATTATCTTGCATAGATAGGCTGTTGATTTTCTTTACTCATTTCAGGTATTACCAGTAAAATAGTTGCATGTTTAATCATCTGGGAATTTACCCAGATGTATTTATTTATTGAGACAGAGATCTTGACCCAACCACGGACTGGTTTATGTCCAACAATATTTTCACGGACTGGCCTTTAAGGTATCTTAAATAAATACAACAAAATAAAACCAGTACCGGTATAAAAAAGGGAAGATTTAATCATAACACATGGGAAAAGACCCAGGGAAACAGAGTTAACGATAAAAGAGATAAAAAAAAAAAATAACAATAAAAACCCTGAAAACCATCAATCACCTGAGCCTCAACTCTCGCGGCCTAGTACCAAACGACTCACGGACTGGTACAGGACCATGGCTTGGGGGTTGGGGACCGGTGCCATAAACCACTGAAAAAAAATGAATTATGTCATGGATAATATACAACAAACAGGCTAACAACTGTAAGTATATATAGAGGAATTTGCAAATTAAATAAAACATATGAAAAATTGGTAAAAAATTGCCATTTTGTGGTGTATTTGTGGAGATGTGACCTGCGACCTAATTGTATTAAAATATTTCTTTCCACCATCAAGCATATTTTTTAGTCCTACTTAAAACAGTAAATTTCTGTTAAAATGTCCACTGCAAGTAAAACGTCAAGGCTACAGCCTGCTCTGATGTACTAGTTTGTTTTTGTAACTCTATTTGATACACTCACATCCCCACAAACAGTTATAGGTTGTTGTTCTTACCTTCAATTTAAAATGAGTGTATTAACTGGTAACTGCAAATAGCTTCATTATAGGTGAGCAGCTATACTCTTTGTTCACAAGAGTCAGAGTTGCTAATTTTTTATGGGCAGAACATATTTTAATTTTAGCTTAGCCCCATTTTTTATGGCCACATATGAACTGTGACCTTGGTTTTGTGTATTAGATTGACTATTAAAAATTATGAAGAAACTGAAAGGGTAACTTTAATTTTGGCTTTACTTTTATGAATGAGCTAATAAGCATGTGTCAACATGCTAATACATGACAGTACAAAGGTGGACATAAGAAATATTCAATAATTGCTAAATAAAAGTTGTATTTAAGTCAAAGTCAGCTTTATTGTCAAAAACCATATTTACAGCCATACATGTAGCAATAGTCTGTGTTTTTCATTCCTTTGACAGTGAACTGAAACACAGCAGATAATGCAAATACAAAGATGCATAGAAAGATGAGTTTTTAGTTGTTTTCTTGAATGATACCAGAGTCCACTGATCTCAAGCTCGTAGGAAGAGAGGTCCAGAGTCTGGTGACCACTGTTGCCAAAGCTCTGTCTCCTTTAGTTTTATCATGCACAATAAATAAGCTCTGATAACATTACCTCAGAGACCTGCTGGAGATCTATGGATGTAAAAGTTATCTGATGTCACCTGGTGCTTGTCCAGGAAGAGCTCTTAAAGTCAGAACCAGAATCTTGAAAAAGACTGTATTCAATCAGCAACAGTGTGACATGCGAATACGTTTTAGTCAGAAGCCTAGCAGCAGTGTTCAGAAAAGTCTGCAGATGTACAGTACTCCAAACATGATGAAATAAATGCATGAATAACAGTGTCCACCAGTCCGACAGTATGTCTTAACAGATAAAAACAGGAGCAAAACAGAGATTTCATTTGAGCATCCAAAGTTAGTCAAAAGTTCTGTTATCACATGTGTTATCACTGCTCCATAGCAGTGATAACACATGTCCTTAAAGGTACTCAAAATGTGCTGAACATGGAGTAGATAATTTTTTTTAAAAAATGACCCCAGTACATAACCTTGTGGGACACCGCAGCTAAGAGAAGAAGATAAAGACCTATACTTTAAAACAGCCACTGAAAAGCACTGTTAAGACAGATATAATGTGAACTGTTCCAGAACAAATCCAGATATGGGTGCTAAATATTTCAGCATATCAGTAAATATGTGGTTAACAGAGGACATATCCAACATTAGGCAATGAAAATACTGATGGATATACTGTTTTGTTTTTTTTTAATCTTCATTTAAAAATTTTGGCCAGTAGGTGGAACAAGAGTAACAATATCACTGATGGTGAACGCATGAAGGTGAGCATGAGAAATACCACATGACTGCACTTCATACTGAAAGCAGCATTCTACCTTTTTCTCTCATTTGATAGTGAAAGCTGCAGAAAGAAGCCACACAGGAAAAGGCCTCTTGCTCATGGCCTTTACATTTGTCAGTTGTCCACACAGTCAGCAGCGAGACATCATGGAGGTAAGAGCTCTGTGCTTCAAACTGTGTAAGTGTCTATTTCCACAAAAAAAAAAAAAAAAAAAAAAACCTTAACTACAACTGATTTATCAAACCTAATAGTGTAATTTATTAAATGCCAAAAATTGCATAATTTTCTTTATTTTTATTTTTATGTACCAATTATGAGCTCTTATAACACATTTGTCAACAGAATTTTTGTAATATGTAGCTGTTTTTGGTCTCTTTAGTAATGACCCTCATGATCCTGCTGTGTTCACATGATCAGAAAGTTGGTGAGTGTCATTTATTTGCTCATTGATTTGAATGTTGTTCAATGTTTTGTGTTTGTTGAAAAAAAAGTATTTTTTCAGTGAACCTTTTCCTTGGCAACATAATCTTCTTTGGGAACATATAATTATTATATATATGTAATATATATAATGAGTTAAAATGTACTTTTTTCAGTTATTTTGCTTGGATTTTCTCAAGTGTAATTTTTTCAGTGTTTAACCACAGTAGTCTTAGTAGTAGAACGCTAAACTGAATCTTCCATTTTTTTTTCTTTTTCTCAGATGCAGTTTCTCTTCGTATCGCTCCAAACAGATTGCAGTTCTTCGAATATGAATCAGTGATATTTTACTGTGAGGATGCAGTTTATTGGGAAGTTGTGCATGATTCCAAAGGGAAAATTAACTCATGCAGTCACACCAACCAGGGAAAAACAAGATCATTCTGCATAGTTAAAAATGTGTACACAGACGACAGTGGAGACCACTGGTGTGAGATTGAAGAAGGGAAGAGAAGCTACAGTGTCAACGTCTCTGTTACTTGTATGTTTGCAACAAGACAAGAATATTTTGTGATTAATTTTCCATGAATTTCATAGCTAATAAATCTCATCGATTACTAATTATCAGCTGGTTCTGTGATCCTGGAGAGTCCTGCTGTTCCTGTGATGGAGGGTGAAGCTGTGACTCTTCGCTGCAGAAACAAAATAGTGTCCTCCAACTTCACCTTTAATTTTTACAAAGATGGAGTTCATGTTCAGAGCAGCTCCACAGGAAACATGACCATCCAAAGAGTTTCCAAGTTGGATGAAGGACTTTACAAGTGCAGCATCTCAGGAGGTGCAGAATCTATAGCGAGCTAGCTAAGTGTCAAAGGTGAGAAACAGCGATGTTTAATGTCCACATGACACAGCAATTGCCTCAACACAATAAGACTTCTGGATTTTTAGATGCTGTCAGACAAACTCATGGTGAAAAAATAATGGTGTTATTGTCACCATGTCAAAGTTAATTTACCTACACTGAATTGTTCTCATTTAAACCAATTTTTTCACCACGAGTGAAAAGGTTGATTTAAAGTTTGACGATGTCAAACTTTAATCTGTAATGATTAATTTTTATTCATGTAACAAAACTAAAGACTTAAACTTAAAAACTTAATATTCTTTTAATTAAAAACTAACATAGTGCAAAATGTATGCAGACGGTAAACATTCAATACACTGAAAATCCACTTTGTCTCACTGTCTTCTATCATTTCTGCATCCCACCACACAGAGTCCCAGAGAGACCACGGTTGTCATATTTACCTCATCTTACGAACTGTCTTCCCTATCATGATGGTGGCGGCTCTGCTGCTGCTTTTGGTGGGGCTTCATCACTTTCGGAAAATCAGAGCTACAGCTAACTAATAGTTGCCCAGCTATAAATGACATTGTGAGAAAATGATTCAGCTACTGATGACAAATAGAACAATGAAAGCTAAATAGCTGATATCCAATCATGCTTCATATAGGTACTCAATGAATTGTTTTGAAAGCTTTTTAAGCTGCTAAAAGCACATGCATCATGTGCTGTGACTGTTTTAAGAAATTAAAATATAGTTTCTTAGTAAATAAAAATGTTAATGTATGATATAAAAAATTATTTGTGTAAGTACAATTAAAAAACACATCATAATTCTGAAAAACATCTGCAAAGTCATCGCAGTATTTCTACTTGTCTATGAAAGAACTTTGTAGTGTGTTTGTTGTGACCTCAGATTTTCTATGTACTGAAATGTCTCTCACTGCACTTTATATGCTTCAATTAATAAATACAGAAAACAAAGATTTTATGTATTCGAATAATTGCTTACGGAATACAAGGCCCATATCAAACACATACATGTTAAACACTGGTGTTTACAGGGAACACCACTGTATAAAACTCCAAGCATTTTATAGAACCTGCATTTTTTGCATTTCAGTGATTTATCTTGTGTTATATTGCCATACATCAGTATGTGTGATCAAAAGTCCTGCAGTGTCTAAGTATAAAAATGCTTGCTGAAAGACAAAAGTCCACACTTCTTCCTTGTTTGCTCTTGTAATGCTGCTTCATCATTGATCTGAAGCCAGATTTTCTCTGTCGGAGAGCTGTACAGTGACTGGCTAACACACTGTAGCAGAGGCAGCATGGTGTCTTCAGGAAGCTGGGAATTGATTCCGTTTAAGACTTGTGAACAGCAACTTATGAAGCAACCGACTGCAAGTCAGACTGTTTGGGCTCTTACCGTGGAGAAGAGGTGTTCGGCCATCACACAGTGAAAAACAGGCCTGCAACAAGTGTGAATGTGAGTGTGTGAAGGGCCCATGAGTGAGTATTGTGTATTCACATGAGGTGAGGTTAGATTAGATTAAACTTCCTCCGGAAAATTCAGTTTCCAGTAGCACAGCACTGACAGAAGTTGCATGTTACAGATACAATAAGGGGAATTAGAGTAAGGATAAAAGCATAAATACACCATATATGCACATATATAAATACAGAATATACAACATGGATAAATAGGATTGCACATTTGAGTGAGTATATTGCACAGTGATTATTGCACAGTCGAATATTAGAAAAAAACAAATATTGCAAAGTGTGAAAAAGCACAACAGCTCAGTTGTTTCCGCCCTCCCTTGTCCCCCTGTTTCCCCTCCCCCTCCCCTCCGCCAGAGCTTATATTATATTTTTACATGCTGTAGTGCCATTTTGGGAGCATTTCAAGTTGATATACATCAATACAACCATTATAGCCCAAATTTTAATAATATGTATGTATTAAGTGCATAGTAATTACATAAATTGCAAAAAAGTGCAATAAACTACAAAAAAATTGAAAATCGTTTTTGTTTTTTTAACATATATTTCTAGTTAGAGAAATTTAAGAGGCTTATCCCTCAAAACTGTAAATACAAAAAAGTTGCACAAAATAGTTTCCCACCACAGGAAATTCATTTTAAGTGTCTTCATAGTTTTATTTTTGAAATACACCCATTTTCATATACTGCAGGAAAAACGAAAATAAATATTATAATGCAAATTTGCGAAATAACAGCATATGCATCAAAATAAACTATTTCCAGCAGTGCAATATGAGTCCTAAGCATCCCAGAAACGACACAGAAAGTCATAAAGTCAAACATAACTTTTAAAAACACCAGTATAGATGGTAAAAAACTACATTTCCGCAAAATGACGTCACTTCTGGTTCCGGGCATGTCACGGCGGACATGCAAAAGTTCACGCTGATGGACATAGGAAGTGTTATGAACAGCTGATCGGATCGGCAAAGCGTGTTTCTGGAATATTATGTTTTTGTTGCTGCAAGCGTTTTTCATGCAGTGTTTGCAAAGCTATATGTGGAAGGAAACTGTGACCTAGGACAAGCTGTCGGCATAAGATGTAAGTACAACTCCTCTGGTTTCATATGCAAAAAAAATTATATTGCTAGCTTACGTGGTTGCAGCGCTACCGGGATTTAAAAATAGTTATGCAAAATGGAGCGTGTCCGCTCCCACCGGCTTTAAAGGGTTAAACAGTCTGATGGCGTGTGGGACAAAGGAGTTTTTAAGTCTGTTGGTTTTTGACTTTGGGAGAAGCAACCTGTCGTTGAATAGGCTCCTCTAAATGTTTACAACCGTGTGCAGAGGATGCCCAGCGTTGTCCACAATGTCCAGCAATTTTTTTAATGTCCTTTTCTCTGCCACTGTCACCAGAGTGTCCAGCTTCATGCCGACCACAGAGCCCGCTGTCCTGATTAGTTTCTCCAGCCTGGATGAGCCCTTCTTTGCTGTGCTGCTTCCCCAGCACACCACAGCATAGAAAAGTACTCCAGCAACCACCGACTGGTAAAACATCCTCCTGTGGAAGTACAGTCGGCTTTGGCCTTTATTATACGGGGGCTGCGTGTTGCATGACCAGTCCAGTTTGTTGTCCACCCACAGGCAGAGGTACTTGCATGTGTTGACCACCTCCACCTCCTCTTCCTCTATCTGAACTGGCAGTGGACCTGGTCTGGACCTCCCGAAGTCCACAACCAGTTCCTTGGTCTTTGAGGTGTTGAGTTGCAGGTGGTTTGTGTGACTCCAAAATGGAATCATTTAATTTAGAAAGTATATTTAATTTGTTTAAGGAACTGGAATATCATTTGAGATAAAAAAGGGCGTGTGTTCTACATTTTTCCTGCCCTTATGTTCAGTAAACATTCCGTTTTGTGTTACAGAGTTGTCTGGGGTCGTTTCTTTTACTACTGTTTAAGTCTAACCTACATGCAAGGGGTTTACTGTTAGTTTCCCTGATTCCTGTCTATACCAGAACCATTTGTGGTATCTTGGCTGTAACGAACCTCACATCCCACCCAGGGAGTAGAAACTGAGGTAAGTGGGTTTAGATTCAGTATAACGGTTGGGGTGCTACAATAACATACAATGTTCACTTCAGCTTCAAGGAACAAATTTCATCAGACGGCAATTCTTTATGCCACACTTATGGTAGTTATATAAACACTTATCAGCCACTGCTTCACACTTTCCCAGCTGCTTATTAATGCAAATATCTAATCAACCAATAACATGGCAGCAACAAAATGCATTTAGGTGAAGGTACATGGTCAGGTCAGAGTATCAGAATTGGCACGACAAGTGATTTAAGTGACTCTGAATGTAGAATGTTTACTAGGATTGGAGGGTTATCTGACCTTTTGAGAAACTGCTGATTTACTGGGATTTTAGTTGCACAAAGTTGCAGAATACAGAAATGTTACAATCTGGTGTAATGGTGCAGGGGATCATTTCTGTGCACACTTTGGCCCCATTAGTACCAACTGAGAACCGTTTGAACACCATGGTCTACTTGAATATTGTGATGATGTCTCTCGGGCTCATATCAGCGCACACTAGTTTCTTTAATATGACAATTAATTAACTGTATTGAATTGGTCTCCATAGACGCCAGATATAAATCCAAAGAAAACCCTTTGGGATCTGATGGTAGAGGAATTTTACATCTCAAATAATAATAATAATTAAAAAACTATTGCTCAGAGGAAAAGTCGCATGTCTGCTCATCTGCTTTTGTATCAGAATTGAATAACTGATGTTATAAAGACGTCATGAAGTAGAGTTGTTCAGGATGGCTTCTTAAGTCTTTAGTGTGCGTCTTTCCTCCACCTTCCCCAATGGGTTCAGTCTGGCTCTAATTACAAAGCCAGCTTTCCTCACTAGTTTGTCCAGTCTCTTTGCATCCTTTTTTTTTTGGTCCCGTTTGGATCTTTAGCCATCAGAATTGTTGTCTTAAGGCCAAGAGAGAAGCTAAGCGGATTTACTTTACCAAGTGCATCATCATGGCCTTGCCATATTGGTCCATTTGATTGACCTTTATTATAATTATGTATTTATTTTATTTTCGGTTGTTACAGACGGGACAGACACGACTGGGGGATAGGACAGGGAGAATGAATGAAAGAAAGAGAGGGAGAGAAAGAAAAATAGAGGGGAGAAGAGATGGTGAGAAAGGGGAGAAGAAAGAAAGAAAAACAAACAAACAAACAAAGAAGAGCAACATAATAAATACAACACCATCACAATAAACTAGCTAGCAGTAGATAACAGTAGATACTAAATATTAAATGTTATTGTGCAGCACGCAAGATAGACAGCGCACAATGTGCTTTGAGGTAGCAGCCAAGAAAGGTGTAGTTTGTGTCTGTGAACACCCATGTGTACATCTGTGTGGCTAAGCATGCTTGTATTCCAAAGGTTTCTCCATGTAACAATCTGCTAGGGAGTGAGGGGAGCCATAGCCCCGTCCCCCAAGGCATGAAGCAGGTATGGAGGAGATCCAGGCCCCAGACATCCAGAGGCCCCAGAGTACGAGGACCCAAGGAGGAAGGGGCCCAGCCGGCCCACAGGCGCCAGGCCCCGCCAATCGGCCACCAGGAGTGAGCCGGTCCATACATGAGTGCCCAGCCCCAGTCGACAAGAACCACCAGCACATCAACGTCTCAGGGCATCAGCTACCGGCAGGGAGTGTGGTGAGATAGGCCTCCGTACTTTGGAAGGCCTGAGATGTTCCCAGAGAGGTTGAGTCTAAGACCCAACCTGACATATAGACACAGACGAACAGGCGCACGCAGACTCAAACGTGCATTCCCACCCCCATATACACAAACAAATACTCGGCACTTACCCAACGTGTAGACAGACACAAATAGACACTGCACAGACAGTCACACTCCCCAAACATACTCTATATGCCAGGTCCAGGTACCCCCGCCCCAGAGGGGCAAGCCGAACCTAGACCCAGGAGGTGTAACCCTTCTCTCTGGGGTGGAGGCAAGCGGACCGCCTCCTTATCTGCAGTAGCAGGGAGGCCCCGCATCCCAGACCCCAATCTGACGGCCAGCACCTCCTCCCAGCCCCTAACCTCCCTCCGCCCGCTCATATGTAGTGTTGCTGTGTGCTGTTCTAAAGTGCATTTAAAACACAGGAGGGCATGGTGCTTCCTGCCAGAGAGCAGCACGGCTACTCCCGAAAACCCTCAGTGTCTATATGCATTAAAATTGAGGGTAGGGCACCAGCGCCAGAGGTGGGTTGGAATACACCGACCATCCTCTGGATGCTGTAAAACGTGCCCACCCCCAATGCCCTATATGTATGTGTTATGTGAGAGTGAGTAATATAGATGTCTAGGTTGCAGAATAAAATTGAGGCACAGGCAGCCAGAAGGGGACAGAGGGGGAGTGCCTCCCCTACACCCTGGTGACATATCTGCACCCCAAGCCCTGCGTGTGTGGGTGGGTGTGGTAGAGCAGGAAGAGAGAGGTAGCTGAGGATGGGGAGGGAAGAAAGGGAGAGGCAAGCGGCCCCTCCCTTTCTTCCCTCCCCATCCTGCCAGCTCCCCCCCAGCTCCCCCACTGACCCCAGTAGGCACCCCCACACTCTGGAACCCACCAGGGCAAGGGGGCCCAGGCCCATCCGGACCGGGGCCCACAGCAGCAGCACTGCCCAGCCCTACAGAGTCCGGGGCAGCGCACCCGACTCCACCGCAGAGAAAACTGCACCCACCCCATCATCCAATCATCTCCCAAACTACACAAGACAATAGACATCCAGGTTGAGTTCATTCTCTACCTCTCCTATATCTCTCCCCCACCTGCAAAGTGAGCTCCTGTAGAGAGGAGACCACCTGCAAGATATGACAGCCTCCTCACCAGTTAGAGACCCCCCTAGTTGGGCCGATGCACCAGAGGTCCCCTGCACTGGGGCTGAGCCCCCCTGCACCCACCCGCCCACAGACCCGGCAACACAACGGCCAGGACCAAAGCCCCCAAGGCCCAGCCAGCACCCCAGAACGGGGGCGGAGCGCCCCCAGACCCCCAAGCCTCCACACCCGTTCCGGACCCACCCGGGGGCAGCCAGGCCACCAGGCCAGTAACCAACGTCCGCCAGTACAGACCCTCCCCCACCTCCCATGTATGCAGCCACAAGGAAAACACCATCTAGGAGCCACCAGAGCCCTTATCCAGGTCATGGCCACATTCCCCGGGTTAGGCCCTCCAGGGAAACGTCCCTAGGGGCTCCCCAGAAGCCCTAAGGCCGTCCCTACCCCCATATCAACCACAATAGCGAAGGCAGGACCAAACCATGATCCCCCACCCCCACTAGTTGATGAAGGCGATCAAAGGAGCCCAAAGGGGTTGATCAAATGTGATGGCAGAGGCTGTATTAAGACTAATGTGATCTATTAGATTTTTTTTATATTGATTAGAATTAAGATTATTTTTATTTTTCCAGTTAAGAAGGATCGTTTTCTTGCCAATGCATAGGGCCGTAAAAACAATGTGGGCTGTGTTTATTTCTGCAGTGACCTCATCCAAGTTGCTCAGCAAGCACACTAAAGGGGAGGCTGGAATGTTACATTTCAGACACTTTGATAAGTCTTCACATATCTCGCGCCAAAACTTCAGAAACTTTGGAAGACGTATAGCCCATCTTGAACATCCTATGACCAGTATAGTGCACTCTATGTAATATTTTGTATTGTATTAATTGCAAACTGGGATTTCTGATGCATTGAAAGGTTTTTAAGCATATCTGAGACGAAAGGTTTTGGTCTAAGATGATTAATAAATCTGCTTCCCATTTTGCAATAGAAAGGGATAATGATTCATCTATTTTAGAAAGTGTTCTGTATATTTTAGACAATAATTTGGGGGGTTTTAGATTAAAAAAATGTACCACACTTGGTGGTGTTTGTAATTCAGCTTCACTGTGATTACATTTCGTTTTTACTATGGATTTAATTTGTTGATATTCCAAAAATCGTTTCTTGTTGATCCCATATTGTGTAACTAGTCTGTCAAACGAAATAAAGTCTGTTCCTTTGAATATATGTTCCAAGTATTTTATTCCTTTGCAACTCCGATCTGGAAAGTTTATCATATTATTGTTTTGTAATATGTCCGGATTGTTCGTTTGCATGGAATTAATGAGGACTCTTTCATTTTTAGAAACTCCCACCATGCTCTCAGAGAAGAGCTGATGTTGATGCTTTTGAAGCAATCATGTTGTTTGATGTTTGAACTGATAAATGGTAGGTCTGAAATTTCTAGATTATTACATAGTGCCTGTTCTACATCTATCCAAGGTTCATCTAAGAAGGTATGTTTAAACCATCTAGAGATGATCCGAAGCCTGTTGGCTAAAAAATAGTGATTAAAGTTAGGCAGATCTAATCCTCCTTTATCCTTGGTCCTTTGTAATGTTTTTAAGCTGATACGTGGGGGTTATCTTTCCAAAGAAATTTAGAAATATATGAGTCTAGAGATCTGAATCAATCTTGTGATGGCTTATTTGGGATCATTGAAAACAAATAGTTTATTTTTGGCAAGACCATCATTTTTATAGCGGCGACCCTTCCCATGAGTGATATGGGCAAAGATTTCCATCTAGCCAGATCGCCTTCTACTGTCTTTAAAAGTCTTTAAAATGCTTTTTAAGTCTTCATTTCAAAAAACATTTTCGAATTCCACTTTAATAAACTGCATTTCAAAAACCTTTTTCGAATTGCACTTTAATAAAGGTCCGTGTACTTTTCGGTATTTGAAGTTTTGTTTCAGAAACCAAAACGAAAAAACGATATTTAAAAGAATTTTCATTTTTTTAATTTTTGATAAAGAATAAAATGGGCGAAAATAACTTGTTTTTTCATTCGGTGGTAACAAATAGCCGTCATACACTTAAAATTAGACGTGCTTTTTTGGATTTCTTCGTGATTCAAATAATGAAAGTATACTAGCGCAAAAACAAAAAAATAGACGCATTTTCAATGTCTGAAACGGGAAGTACTTCTTCTGCGCGTTTTTTTATGGCGCGCGCACACCGTCCCCCACACAAGAGATCGACGGCCTTAAAGTTACACTGGAATAAACAGAGGATGGACCATTACGTTGTTTTTAGGAAAACTAAGAGAGTGACACTCCGGGACGAAGACATGACTGCAGAAAAACTGGGTCGCATCTTTCAGGTAGATATGTAAACTTCGCAAACTTTGCTTTCAGCAGTTTTTTTATGAACGTTATTGTTCTTCCTTACTGCGGAACGGCTAACGTTAACATTTGGTGATTTCATGTAGGCCTACTTTTACTAATACTATGTCTAGCCGTCTTCATTGTGCTAATATGTGAATTGTGCACATGTGCTAATGTGTAAATAGTTATTCATTGACTTTTACCGGCTACTAGCTAATAAGTAAGCCTTTAGAGCCTATTAACCGTGTGCACAGGAGTAACACGTTAGCAGAGCAACGTGATTTACGGAAACTTTTCTTAAACAGGTATCCGCGCATACTCTGTACATCACGGATGATTCAAACGTGGCTATGTTCCCCGGTGCGGTCTCTGGTGTTTTCAGCGCATTAGACCTTACACCCAGAGGTCACTATGAAGTCCACGGAGAAGACATGGAGTCAATTCCAACAGCAGGTTCCAGCGGGCAGCGTTTTGCATTTATGCGAGCACCAGCTGTGGCAGCGTCTGCACCTTCACGTTCACAGCAGGCTACTTCAAGTTCCCCTATGTCCTCCAAAACATTTCAGAGGTAGGATGAGTCTGTGTTCTTGAATATTAAATTACAGAACAGGCAAAATAAAAAGAAACATAAGGTGCATGGATAGTTGAATTGTTAAGAATAGCAAAGCTGTTTTAGTACAATTTGCCTATAGCAATCACTGAATGGATTTGTGGCCTGCTGTCTTTTACAAGATATGTAAAATTATTATGTTTTGTTTTACAGATCAGTGTACTTTGCAGATGTAGTTGGTGGGAGGTTGATTCCCAATAGAATGGTGGTTGTACGATTCCTGGAGTCTGAGGCTACGCTTCAAGGGATAGTAGGAAAAGTGCAAGATGCCATTGGTAATTACAACCCAATAATTTTGACAGATGCACAGGGCAATGCAATTCTGGAGTCGGAGGGCACAACAGGTGAGCCATAATATTACAGCTAAAGCCCATATCTTATGGAGAGACATGTCTTACCAGACTCTTTGTAATATTTATTGGGTAATATGGTATTGGCTTCTAAACAGGTTTCTTTGGTTTTGTTTTTCATCTGTAGGGTCACAGTACTGGAGACAAAATGCACGAAAAATTCTTGCTGTGCCTGAACAAGACTTTAATTGCCTCCAGGGAACAAAGAGGAAGAAACTGAGGTATGTGAATAAATATGTATATACTATAGGATGAACATCAATATAGAAGAATTAATTTGATTTAAATCCTATAATAGCAGTAAGACATCACTACATAAATCATCATCTATCAGTAAGTGATGTGATGTTTCTTTAAGCCAGTAAGTAGCTTTGACATCTGATTATCCATTTTTATTTGTAGCAGCCGTAAAGATGATGACAGTGCCAGTTTGGGAGAAGTGAGTGACAAAATAGAAGAGTTGGTGTTGGCATCTCAAAGTCTGCCAGCTGTCACAGCAGCAATCAAAGAGCTCACTGATCTTGCAGTTGCCCAGAAAGTCACAACCCCCAAGCTGCAGACACTCAAGGAGGGATTTAGCTGCGTGGTTTGTATGAGTATGTTCAAATGTTGCTTAGTAAATACATTACATCTACACTAACATTTTAATTACAATTAAAACAATGTCAAACCACATTCAATCATTACTTTGGACAAACATTTTTTTACCAAACATAGGCTCTTTATTCAGCAGTGTCCATTTAAATACTTAGGCACAGACAATCAAGATGCAGGTCTACTGTAACATAACATTCAAAAGTTTACATGCACATTTAATTTGGGTTCTCCTTGCAATCTTGACTATGAAAGTATAGCTTTTCAAATTGATTACAATGTCAGTATGGGTGACGGTACACTGTTCACAGTAATGTAAAACTAAAAAGTTCACATTTAAAATGGGACTGTAGTTGCATATATTGAATCAAGTACCTGTAACTTTTTCATTTTTCTTGCTTGCTAATTGAGAAAATGTACTGATTTTGCCCCTCATCAATTATAGACAAAAATATAGACAGGGACTTTCTCAGAACAGCGTGAACAAGAGTAATTACAGAATAACCAAAAATATTCTGCATGCTGTCTGTAAATTTATGTCAAGACTGACTTTGAACCTATAGTTTGAACTAAATTCAACATAAATGGATAACAGTCTCACTTATCTGATTTACTTTTGCAGACATCATTGAGGATCCAGTGTTCTCACTGTGCTGCAGAAGCATTATTGGCTGCAAGACATGTGTGGAACAGTGGCAAGAGACATCACAGCACTGTGCAAAATGCAGGGAGAGTAACAACGGAGTTCTACAAATTACTGGTCTAACAGCTGCATTTTCTGTATTGAAATCTTTTTTTGCAGAGGAGTAATGTAGTGTGTACACACAAATGTTTACAGTCAGTTGATTTTTTTTTTTGTCTGTTCTGTACAGTTTACAGATGCAGTGGTTCATACATTTCTCTGAGTTATGTTTATGAGACAGAGCAGAGCTTCTTTGTATGGCATAAAGTCACCATTTACGGCTCTAAAAAACAAATGTGAAATATCAGGATATTTTTCTGCAAAATGACTCTCTGTTCTAAGTTTGTCCTGTTCGGTTGTGAAGGGATCAACTCCAAAAGTCGAATATTCTTTGAGTGCAGATCCCAAGTGCTGCCTGTAAAGGTCTGCTGCTTCAAGTGCATTTGGCAAGAGCTCTGGAGAAATTCTTCTTTTACACCCATGTTCTGCAAAGTGATTTGGTATGCCTTTTCCTGTAAAAAATAGAGGAGGTGTTTAAATGTTCATTATCAGGGTTGTAAGCAATCTGACTTTTTTTTTTTTTTTTTTTACCTGGGATTCTATGAGCATTCCATGATTCTACCACACTTGCAAGACCAATGTTACACAGCTGACAGGTTAGATTGGACACACAGTATCGCACAAGGTTATCCTCCATATCTATCTCCTCCTGGTCCATCAGCTGGAGTAGGGCAGTTTTTAGTGGGTAGTTGACACGGTTGTTGATTTCAGGCCAAATCCTTTCAACTGTGTGGTTCTAAAAGAGTTAAAAGAAACATGTCTTAAATGTACGTAGTAGTACACGTAATAGTATAAGAATTTCAGCTGATGTTAATGGTACTTAAATCTTACTCTTGTGGATGAGGTCTGTAAATAAGGCAGTCTCTCCTGATTGAAGCGATGATGTGACAGCATCTCTTGCATGAACAGTGTTAAATAAAATTCCTTTCCATGGTCTACTCGCACCTGGTCCCACATACCATAGGTGATCACTGCAGGTCTGGTACAGGAAAAATAAAGAACATTTATTAACTATTTTGCTTTAAGACCAGCAAAGGTGTTATTATTTTGAATGTATTCATTCATGTTTTTTTTGGGTAATATTTTAGTTGTAGTAGGACAACATATATTTCTTAAGTTTCTTTGCAATGTCACTGTCATGCTCAGACTTTAGATGTATGTCAGAACAATTGAAAGATATGTGGAAATCCAAGAACCTTGTTCCATTCATAAATGAACACTGATTAATTGCAATAAAGTAGTTAAATGATTCATGTGCAATTCCATTTTATTTATTTTTACATTAATAGAAAATGTTGATCAAAATGTTTGGTAAGTTCTTAATATATTATATTCAGGAACATAACCAGACCCATCTGTTGCATGTCTAATTTAAATTCAAATATTGTAAATTTGGGTGCAGCTCATGTCCAATATGACTAACATGTCCATCAAAACACTTAAGATGAAATAAATGGTTTGAGAGGTTGTATTACCTGAAAACATATTCATAGATGCTCAAGTTGTTTTTGATTGGCATTGTGGAATGACTCACAATCTTTTTACTGAATCCATCTACAGCTAAAACATGGGTGACTCCAAACATTACAAGTTTCTCGTTTTGGTCCAGGTGAACCTTGTGCCCCATGCATTCAGCATGGTACGGTGTGGGATTAAGATTCCGAGCTCCCTTACAAAAAAATCACAAAAATAAATGACAGCTGACTGGATAAAGGCAGATTTGATCATACGTTTGAGGAAGAGTCAAGTAACTGTTAAAGCAGGGCGTACATCTGTTAAACAGAATTAGGCCCTACCATTACATGATGTATATCACAAATATGACAAAGAACATTGGAATACAGTTCTAGTGGAAGATTAAATAACATAGGCTACCTGGCGTCTTGCTTCATGATAAGGTTGATGCACCTCTCTTAAAATTGACCCAATTCGTCCCTCTGCAGCATGTACCCCTTTTGTGGACAGATAGCCCTTCATCATTTTGCGGCCATATGTTGGGCCCACCTGTTTAAAATAAAAGATCATGCTACTACTAGAACAACAAATGTAAAGTAGCTTATTCTGAAAGCAAATGTGTAAAGCTAAAGTATTGTGCTAATTAACTGTACAAATACCAGTGAGAGACATCTTTAAAATAACTAACGTTACCCACCACCCGCAAGACGCTAAAACGCGCGGGCGCGCGCACACAGTCTAGACTAACCCCCTTACAACCCAGTTAAGACAACCATACACAGTCATAAGGTGAAGGAAGAAAGTACCTTACCTCATTTATAGCTTGTGTCACCTCAAGCTCCAACCGTGTGTCCGAGAGTCGACAGCTAGTGATTTGCTCAGCACAAAACTTTCTAACATTTCTCGCAGAAAATCCTCTCACTTCCCCGTGTTCATATGACAGACGCTCTGATATAATTTCCGATGACAGGCCTTGTTTTGCCATCTCCATGATCACGTCTGAGTATTTTTCCAACGTCATGATGTCCACACTACAGTGTTTGCCATAAGTTTGCGCATCACTTGTACAGGTTGTTGACCTACTAAAACTTCCGGTTCAGACAAAATAAATAAAGGGCCCTTTCTCGTTCTTTTTTCTTGGGTTTTTCGTTTCTGATGTGCGAAAGGACAAAATGAAAAAAACAATTGTTTTACGTTTTTCATTTTAGCTTTTTAAGTTGAGAATTAAATAAGTGTCTCATTTTCTTTTTTAAATTATACTTTCTGAAACGAAACTTCAAATACCGAAAAGTACACGGATTAAATAAACTTCATTTCAAAAACCTTTTTTCAAATTGCACTTTAATAAACTGCATTTCAAAAACCTTTTTCGAATTCCACTTTAATAAACTGCATTTCAAAAACCTTTTTTCGAATTGCACTTTAATAAACTGCATTTCAAAAACCTTTTTCGAATTGCACTTTAATAAACTTCATTTCAAAATCCTTTTTCGAATTGCACTTTAATAAACTGTGTTTCAAAACCCATTTCCCTTTCCTGTTCGCACAGGGATTAACATGTGGATTAGCAGTTGGATTAGCAGTTGGATTAACAACTTCATTTTAAAAATCCTGCTGCTATTCAAATAAGCCACACCATGGGATGTAAGGAGCTCTCTGATTGGTTGGTCAGACACAGGCTGTCTGCCAGCCTTGATTTTTCTAGCTCATAGCTTCGCCCTGCTAAGAAGCGTGTGTGCTAACGTGGCTAACGCTAGCATCACCTCACATATCCCCATTATTTTAAGGTCATCTTAGCTTATGAAAGTTTTACGTCGCAGCTGTACGAGCTAGCTACGTGTTTTGTAAGCTGCTGTGCTCTTCACAAATAAAGCTGGAAGCAGCTCAGACTGTTAGAACCAGCACTGAGGCCTGTTACATTTATACAGTGTTAGAGCAATGGCTGCAACCTACAGCCTTTAAACTAGCGATTAAAATGCTGACAGTAAACTCGTCAGTCCAGATGTTACCACATTACTTTGTGATACTTAGAGTTAAAACAACTGAGACAGGCTGATTAAAATAACAGCTGTCAGTTCTCTCATTCCTTATATCAAGACTGGAGATCACATTCATTCTCAACTGGACATAAATGATGATTGAAGGTTGTATATATGATGAATTCATCAAATCCCAGCCTCTAACAGTGCGCTGAATCTTAGCTTTGAATGGTCCAGTATATTCTAATCAGTGCAATGTAAGCATTCACTGAACCTACAGTATCTACACCTGTGTGCCAAATGTGTGGTAAAGATACAGATAATGAAGTTTAATTATTAATACAATATACATCATGAGAAACAAAAGCTGAAATTGATTCAGTTTAGTACTTTTCTCTGTATGCTCTGTGATTATAAAGGCCTTAAATTCTGTGATATATACTGTAAATGATTTTCACAGAGGTCTTAAAGTACTTAAATCACTGCTGATAGTCTGGTTGTTTATATTTTCATGTTTTTGTGTCTGTAGGGCTGTTTGATGACGATTTGGACTCCTCTGGGAAATGAGGACACACCCACATCTGTTCCATACTGCAGCCATGGATGGTGTTACATCTCTGAGTCAGCTTTGGGCCATCAGATGCACACACTGGAAAACCAGCACCTTTACACAGGCAGAGAAGACTAAGCACCGAACTAAACCTAAACATGGGGGCATAAGAACAAAACCTAAGAACTAAATCCTAAACCAAAACACAAAGTGTGTATATAAATTAAAGTTATGTTTGTTATGTGATAGTCTCATTGTGTTTTTCACGGTGGGTTCATTTCTTTGTGACTCTGCATAGTCAAACTGTATTATTCCCAATACAGTTTTGACAGGTGAGCCACTGTGTCTCTAAGACCCAATACACTATTGTTTTAAAAAGGATTAAGACATTCATTTTTTTACTTCCATTTTTTACCATTCCCAACATGCAAGCAACATATGTGTCTCTTTAAGCCTGTTTAAAATTAAATAAATGTTCAAAACTGTAGTCAGATACATTAAAGTGATGGTTAAGAAATCTTAAGCAGATATGTATTAACATGCATAGATATCTATTTATCTGTTGCAATATTAACTGTCTTGTGACTGAAAATAGCTTCAATGACTTTGATGATTCCCTTAGTGTCCTGAGTACTTCTAGAGGAGGTTTAAATTTACATGTGTGACATATCTCAGCAGCGTCCACCAAACTGAGCACAGGGAACATGAAGCAGTCGACAAGCTGCATCAAACACACCATTAGTCTGAACTGGTTTTTTGTTCCGCCCACTGACAGTGAACTGAAACAGTGAGGCTTGACTTGACACAAAAGACACCTAGCTTCTTTGGAAACAGCTTTTGTAAAACTAGATAATTGCACTAATCCCTAAAACATTATAATTAATATTAAAATACTTTTAGTAGGACAAACACACCCCTGCTCAGTACTGTTACGGTTCAGCAAGACAACATGGAGGTCACAGCTCTCTGCATCAGACTGTGTGAGTATTTTCTCTATTTCCACAATACCAAAAGCTTTAAGTTATTCATTCTGATTAATAAAATGACAGCTTTCTATATTTTATATAGAAAATTAGGCTGTTGTATTTTTGTGGACTAGTTATGAGATTAGATTTTCACAATTTTAACTATTCAATTCTTTATCGATTCTTGTTTTTAGGAGTAACATGGCCTTACAAATGTAACAGTGATATCTTAAGAGATCCACAGCCTACGGCTCTTCAATGGGGTGTCACAGGGTTCCCAGAAAAAAAAATTGTAAATGTAAAGTAATAAAATAAATTTTCTTCTGTAGCAATAACAAAGTATAACATAAATTATTCTGTAGCAATTACACAAGAATCTCCAGTAATGTCCCTGCCTACAATTAAACACATTCACTTACTGAAAATCGGGGGCATCTGCTGTGGCACATGGGTGCAAGCCTTTGACCACAAACTCAGTCCCTGCTCGGTGACTTGCCAGACTCTGCATCTCTCATTATGGTCACCTAAATGCAGCGCACAGTAATAGCAGGTTTTGTAATAAGGCAGGTCGCACTAACATAATATGCAATGTTAGTTGATTAGTTATCTGCTGTATTAACGGGAGAGGACGTGCAAATGTTAAATGGCCTGTATTTATATAGTGTTACCGCTGCTGCTGGTTTAAGATTCACTAGTACGCAGCAGAATTAAAAACATGACATTTATTTAAGGTTATCATGTGTTTTGTGAGCAAATGCCTTTGCATATTCGTAGTGTTTCCTCCCTTTGATGAAATACCTACTTTGCAGGTATTGCAAGTTGCCCTGTTGTTATCCGTTCTCGTAAAGTATAACCAGACTTTTGAGCGTTTGTGCCGCTTAGGCGCCCTGCCAGGTTAATGACGCTACACAACATGGTGACATCATTCGAGGTGACTGGAATCAATAGGGGAATCGTTTGCAAAAATGACAAACAATTCCAATTAATTGAAACAGTGAGAACCGGTTCTCAACAAGAACCAGTTTTCGATTCCTATCCCTATATGAGATGTAACAATTTTTAGCATTACTTATAGACTTTTAGTATATTTGGTAATTATATGTGCCTTAATAACTCTGTAGCTTTTACATCTCTCTTCAGCAATCACTGTCATGATTCTGCTGCATGTGCTGGATCTGAAAGTTGGTGAGTGAGTTTTCTCTTTTATATCAACATTAGGTCACATGTTGGAGGAACAAGCATTTTGGGTGGAAAAAAATGAATTTTTTTAAGAGAAAAATCTCCTATTTTTCATGGGATTATTTACTGTTTTAACCTTTTACTGTTGACATGCAGTATACCCATTTTAGCAGTAAAACTCTAAACTGAGTCTTTGACTTTTCTTTGTTTCAGATGCAGTTTCTCTTCGTATCGTTCCAAACAGATTGCAGTTCTTTGAATACGAATCAGTAACATTTCACTGTGAAGGAATCGATTATTGTGAAGTTGTGCATAACTTCAAAGGGAAAGTAGAATCATGTAGTAAAACTAACAAGAGGATACCAACAGGATCATCCTGCACCTTTAAAATTGTTTATACAGACGACAGTGGAGAGTACTGGTATGAGCCTGAGGAAGGGAAGAGAAGTAACATTATCAACCTTTCTGTCACTGGTACTTTTGGAAAAACAAAAACAGATTTTTATAATAAATTGTAATTAAATTAAATTTCATGTATTTAACTATCAAATGCATCTCATTTAGCTGGTCATGTGATCCTGGAGAGTCCTGCTGCTCCTGTTTTAATGGAAGAAACTGTGACTCTGAGCTGCAGGAACAAGACAGCTTCCTCCAACTTCACAGCTGATTTCTACAAAGACGGACGTCAGATCCATAGAAGCTCCACCGGAAACATGACCATCCAGAGAGTTTCCAAGTCAGATGAAGGACTTTACAAGTGTAGCGTCTCAGGAGCTGGAGAATCACCAGAGAGCTGGCTGAACATCACAGGTGAGACACTCAGATGTTTTAAGATAAGGTTTAGACATAATTGTGATATGAATGACAGCTGATGCTCTTCAAAGCTGGTAAATCTCTTTATATTAGCATTTTTGAATTATTGATTAATATCCTTTCTGCAAACCTAAATTGCAAATTACACCCATGATTTTGATAATAAAGATCTATTCTATTCTAAATGACTAAATCTGGTGTAGCAGACTTCCCATGATGTTTATGAACCTTTTAGTTTGATTGGTAAGATTCTTCTCCATGTTGTTATGCAAGAGCTAAAATGATGGTTTACCATTCTTTTCTCATTTAAGCCTTTCTGTTGTTTTCAGACCATCATTTAGACACTCAAACTACAAAATACACAATCAATCCACACAGTCACAAAGAGGCATGCCGTTCCTCCTTTGCTGCCACACCTTGGATCATTGCCACCATTTTAGTCAGTGCTCTGTTGGTGGCAGTGGGACTGTATCACTTTGGAAAAGATTACTGGCAAAGAGGTAATGAAAATTAGTATTAATGTTATTATTATTAGATGGAAAATGAGTCTGTCAGGCAGATGTATTGTCAGATTTTTGCATCCAGCGTTTTTAAATACAATCAAATGTCATAAACTACTGGGCTTGAACTAAGAAATCCTCTATACCTGTTTAATGTGTTTTAGAACAACAACAACAAAATAAAACCTTTTTAAAATGTATTTCTTTAAACTTCATAGAGGCCGGCACAGTGGATGCAGGCAGAGCAACATATGTTGTTATAAGAAAGACAGGAGATATTTTACTGAACAGAAGAACAAATTACTTCTTTGAAAAAAACCGATTGCTTTTGTTTTCTCAGTTGGTGTTGTCTGTAGCTTTGTTAGACGTGTATGTAATATTTATAAATGTATAGATGTGAGTGATAATTTGAGCCTTCAAAACGTAAACCAAACCACATAGAATACAATTTTAAAGCTACTGTATCTCAGACAGCTCAGAATAGTAAAATGTGGCATGAAGTACAATTTCAGACATGCATTCAGTTTCAAAATTAACTTTAATTAAACCCAAATACTTTTTTTTTGATCAATAATATTCAGTGATCAGCATTAATTGTCAGCCATATACAATCAAGAATTTTACTATTTTACAATTCATATTACAAAGAAACATATGATAGAGAAGTCAATTTTTAAAAAAAAAAAATACACAAATAAAATACATGCAAAAAATGTCTGATAATTTTAGAGTATATGTTCTACATCCAGCAATCCATTCGCTTCCACTTATCCTTTTTAGGGTCATTGTGGCGCTGCAGCCTATCCCAGCTGTCTTAGGGCGAGAGGCGGGGTACACCCTGGTTAGGTCGCCAGTCTGTCACAGGGCTAACACATAGACACAGACAACCATTAGCACTCACATTCACACCTATGGTGTGGTAATTGATAATTAATTATTTCACATCTGCCAGGATATTTCACAGAGACCATAATATTGCACATAAAAAGGGTTAGAGCTGAGTAGACCCGAACTGTAAAAGTGTAAAGTAAACTGTAAAGTCTAATATTTTAGTTTAGTACAAAAGTAGCAAAAAGCAAGAAGCTGAAGAGCAGCTGATATTTTTGTAGTCAAAAGTAGAATTGACTTGCAAACAGCAAAAATTCAATTAGAAATTTCAGTTTTTGTTAGCTGAGTAGCAACACCTTACATAATGGGCCCATGTAGGAATGGCTTCGATTTTCTTTCTAGTCTTGAATGTTAAATTTTTCTGAAATTTAAAATCAAATCTAATGAATACACTAAATGACAGACAGGGATCATGATCACTAATATTGCTGTGGTTATCATTCCCCACACTCCCACTGGCCCTCTCCATCACAAGCTGAAGATGCATCACTCTCTAGACCAATTTCCAATAGCTTAGGACTCTGTGACACTCAACAACTAGGTAAGACTACTTGTGATTAAAAGCCATTTTAACTTTAGCATTTAGAAATCCAAAACATCACTAAGTAATTTGACATAATCTAAGACAAATAAGTGTTTTATTATGTAAAATGGTTTGGCTACCAACTGATTTTATTCCATCTGTTGTCAAAGCAGAAGCAGGAACCAGCACAGAGTTGCCCTCAGCAGGTCGCTGCCAACACACAGCAGAGGATTCCTTCTATTCTATAATACAGTAAGTAGGGAAATTATGCTTTATGTGCTGCAATCAGATAATAGTAATTAGTAAATTTGGGATTGGCAATATAGACAGTTACATACTATTAAATGGCAATGGAATATGTATAGTTTGTCATACATTTCACTCACACCCAAATTTGTATATTAAAAGCCACTGCAATTATATTTGGTAAAAAGTACTGTATATAGAATAAATCTTTGATTCTTTGATGACAATTTTTTTTATGCTGTGCTTTACATTTTTTCTTCTACACTTCTTTTGTTTACAGGTTGCAGAGAGAGAGCTGACTATAGACATAATCACATCTGAGTAAGAAGGAAATAAAAGAAGCAACCCAGTTTTATCACCATTTTTTTTAAAATTTTGTAATTAAACAAGTTGTGTATTTTCAGACAGGTTTGATGGACATGTCTATAATCTGTTAGAGTTTTTCTTCATTCAGTCAGTTACAGCTGCTTGCCATTCCCACGGTGTTATACACATGTATAAAGTTTGAAGACAAGCAAAGACACCTGACTCTTATTTAGAAGCTGAACTTTAACCAATGCATTTGATCTTTCCATTTTTACACATGTATGAATGTTGTTACAACAAAAGAGCTGCTTCAGCTTTCAAAGACACCCACTGTGGTCAACCGCTAATCTCTAAGTGTCACATTACCTTTTTCCAAAACAGACGCAATGAGTTTGTGGTCAGCAATGAAATATAAGTGCCAAGTTCGATACAGAGCATGACTTTAACTGACTTTAAGTGTGGTTTATTACCCAGACAAAATAAGTGGTGTTTTGTTTTATTGGTCCAGCATTCTTTTTTGGTCAGACTGTGTGAAAGCAGAATTTAGGAGCTAAGTGAGGGAGCCAACACTCATCTTGGTTTGGCCTTAACAGAATAGTTTACAGTCAGTTATTTTTTTCAGTCAGTGAATATGAATTATTTCAGCAGAATTTGCTCTCTCTGTGACATAATGCACTTAATAGTTACTTATGTGTATGAGAATTGGACACAATGGTTGCATCCTTCTCTGGATCATGAAATTTAGTTATGAAGTGTTTTGACACTTTTAAGAAATGGGGATCTTAGAAAACGTTTAAATGCCATGACTGTAAAATTGTACTATAACTCTGATAAAGTACTCACAGTATTCTTCTCTATAGGAGACTGCAGTGCCATTTGTGGACACACATGTGACCTGTGACTTTGTTTGTTTAAAACATATCATCTTAAAAAGAAAATAGTACTTGTGCATACATTTGATGTATTTTTAATTTAAATTAGTCATAATCATCTGTTAGATGCAATATTATCTACAGCTTCTTTCAGTGCCATTCATATATATTTTTTTAGTCTTTTTCTCAAAATCAGCTTCGTGAGTTAGCTTCTGTAATTACTTCCTTCAAACCATAATTATGTCTTTTAGACCCCATTCCTACAAGACTGAAGCATTCATTAATGGCTGGACTTTGAGCAGCCATTAATGAATGGATCATTATATTATCCATATTGTCAGATTAATCTCTTTCTCTCTTCCACAGCATGTATTTTATCCTGTTTTCCTTCTCTCACCCTAACCCGTTGCAGCAGATGGCCGCCCCTCCCTGAGCCTGGTTCTGCCAGAGGTTTCTTCCTGTTAAAAGGGAGTTTTTCCTTCCCACTGTTGCTAAAGTGCTTGCTCATAAGTGGTCAAATGATCTGTGATTTTTTCTTTGTATTATTGTAGAGTCTAGCTTACAATATAAAGCACCTTGAGTTGTTTTCTGGCACTGTATAAATAAAACTGAGTACAATTGAATTGAGTCATTGGTTTGCATTTGTGCCTTTCTTTGATGTACTCACCTCCCAACAAACAGTTATGTGTCATTGTTGCTGTTTTTACCTTCAGTTTACCATGAGTGTATTTACTGCTACCAGCAACAAGGATTATTGTAGGTATGTGGATATGATATTTGTTTACACGAGTCAGAGTTTTGAATTTTTTATTTTGTGAATTTAGACCTTATTTTTTTAGCTTTGATACCAACACAGCTTAACTTTTGTCAGTAGTCAAAAATAAAATTCCTCTACAGCTAAAGGGTAACTTTCTTACTAACCAGCCAATCTATTACTCTGGGCTTATAGTAATACATGTATGTCAGCACATTAATACATCACAGTCAGAGTGAACATAGAGAATGAAGAAAATATCATAAGATTTCTTTAAGACGAGATTTGTTTGTTTCCTTCCCCTCTGAAATAGAACTGTACACCAAAGCGATTTATTTTAATATAAACTGTTGTTTCAGCAGCAGAAATGAGTCACGGTGCTTTTACTCAGCAAGTCTTCATGGAGGTGAGAGCTCTCAGCATCAGATTCAAAGAAAACTATGAAGTTCAAAATTCTGAAACATAAATGAATAATTCCGAAATGTGATATTAATGCTTCATGTAGAGGAATCATTTGGTGAGAGCTCAGAGAAAGGTCAAGTAGAAGTGCTGCAGCGCCCCCTGTTGCAAAAGGCAGACATTACAGCACTCCTTGAAAATTGAAAAAAAAAAAAAGCCTCTTTATGAACTATTACCAGAGGTGGGTCGAGTATCCAAAAATTGTACTCAAGTAAGAGTATCGTTACTTTAAAAAATTATTACTCAAGTAAAAGTAAAAAGTAGTCGTCAAAAAAGTTACTCGAGTAAGAGTAAAAAAGTACTTGGTGAAAAGGCTACTCAAGTACTGAGTAAATAGCGAGTAACTGTTTGAAATGTCCGATTTATTTTATAAATAAATGCTATCAGACAATCAAAAATAAATAAATATACAAATGTTAGTATTTTCAAAAGGAATATGTGTAAAAAGATCCACAAAATAAGGCACAACAATTCTAATTTCAAGATTTCAGTTTTTCACAACGTAAAGCTTTTTCAAGCAAAACCCACAGTAAATATATTCACATTTACTGCAGCCTCAGAGAAAACATTAGAACGAGGCAGCTTCAACATAACAGACTACAGCTGATGCGCCAGAATGTCATACTAGGGGTGTTTTTTTTTAAATACAAGGAGGGATTAAGTAAATCAGAAACAAATGACACAGAGATGCAACAGGTATAATCAGGAAAAGTTTATTCCCAAGGCGGACAGCAGGAATAAAAAAACAAACAAAAAATCTGTGCTAAAATTCCACAAGAATAGACATTCTAACAAAACTTATTTTGTATACTAAAATACCCTGAAGTATAGACAGTGGATTAACACAATATAATATATAAAAATGTAAAAACTACACTCAAAAATAAACACTGAAATCAGAGTAAAATTAATTATAAAAGACAAATACAAATTTGGATGTACATATGTGTATAGCTCACTTTACCATAAATTGTTTCTTCAGTCAGTAAAATGGTGCTTCAGCTTCAGCAGCAGTTGGCTCTCAAGGTTCTTGCTGTGAAGCTGTGACCGTTTGGCAGTGAACAGGAGTCCTGCATGACTAAAAAGTCTCTCACAGGCTGCAGATGCAGGAAGAGCTGTATTAACTTTGATCGACAGCTTCTTGATGTGAGGAAAGCCATGCAATAGCTCCACACCTCCAGTGAAGTGACATGAAAGGTACCTCTCCAGTTCCTCTGCTACTGGCTTTCCTGACCCCATGGATCCATCATCTTCATCGAATAGGCTGCTGTTTGTGCTGGCCTCACCCAGCTCGGGGTCTAGGTGATGTCTGATGAAGTGGAGACCTGTGGAAAGATGTAAGGTTTTCAAAAGAATTAGGTCTGATCATTATAGTGCTGTATACACTGCCAAGCTGCAGATGTTTGTTTGGAGCTAGCCTCCAAAAGCTGCCCATACACTGTGCGATTTTTGGCCCATTTTGAGTGGATTTTTCAGTCGCACAACCGTTTTGGGGATCGGCCGTGTTTTGCCTTAATCGTGTGTGCATCGTGTAGTATACATGTTTTAACGATAAGCAGTTAACACCTCACGACCAACTCCCAATCATCAATCGTATGGTTGCATGATAATCAAACCAGTTTGAAATCCTGTCGCCTCTCACACTGCGCAGCACAAACACAGAAATGAAAGAAAAGGTGGAGCGGCACGGCAGTGCAGCGTGTGATCTGGACACAAGAGATGGAGGCACAACTTGGAGGATGAGGCATGCTCATCCGAGTACGTAAGTGTAGAGCTGCCACCGGGGCAAAAGAAAAATAGAGCTATATCACGTTATAACGTAAACAGTTTATTGTTCTAACAATATACCTTTCACGTTTGAACAATATAATATTTATATTCTACAAACGTGATGTATATTGCAATAACGTGATATTATATTGTTCAAACATGACCAGTATATTGTTAGAACAATAAACCTTTCACGTTATAACGTGACATATTTTTCTTTTGCCCCGGTGGCAGCTCTATGCTTCCGTATCCGAGGCTTTTCAGTGTGGCCTCACAAAATTATCACGACTACAACAACCACGAAAAGAGCTGGATGGACATTGCTGCTCAATCACAGCTGCCTGGTCCATGTTTTTCATTAGTAATTTAGCAAAGTTGATGGTGTGTGTGCCTGTGTGAGTGAAAGACAGAGAGGGAGAGCGAGGGACAGATTTTGTATTATAAGCTTCATGTTATGGACGCACAGTTTGAGCACTCAGGTCGCATCAGAGCATCAGGCCGTATAGCGTGAGACCTGCATCGTGACCTATGAACTTCTAACCTCTGCGATTTAATTGTACAGTTTGAGCAGGAGCGGAACAACGTGACTGAAAAAACTCGCACAGTGTTTGCCCAGCTTAATGCAGACTGTTTAAACTAAACAAGCTGCTGTTTCACATAATAAACCCTGTCAGCCGCAGTATTGCCTTCTGTTTAACAGTTAAAGCAGTAGAGACGAGCTGTTTGCATGTTCGTGAAACTCTAGCGTCATTAACCAGGCTAGCTGTTAGCTTATAGCTCACGCTAGCTAACCAGCGAGCAGTTAAAAAGACAGCTGAAGCTGCACAAAACACCCACAAACATATCTCACTACAACGTAGCGCCGGAAATATGACTCGCAGCTCGAGCTCTACACAGCTGCTGTAACATAAGACTGGCATCCAGCTAACCACAGCTAAAAAGATATTTAGAGAAAACTTACCGTTTCCTCAGTGGTTTCACGCTGAAAAGTTGGTTTGTTTTGGCTCTCATTGAAGACACCGACACTGCAGACATAGCTGTTCTTTTGTGCTGCTTTTAAGCGAAACATTCTTTGTATGTGAGGCCAAAGGTGTTCATCCTCTTCAGCTCTAGCGTAGACTCTGCCATCATATTTCTTCTTTCCGTGTGTCCGCTAATTTGAAACGCTTGGGCCGCTCCGCCCGCCACGGTTTCAAACTGGTAATGTGACTGTATGGCAACGTCTCATTGGTAAAAAGGTTACCGGAAACTCCATTGACGGCATGTTATCTAATGTGTTAAACTAAATTTTTTTTAAAGTAACGAGTCGAATTTTGCAAATGTAGCGGAGTAAAAGTACCGTTTCTTCTTCATAAATGTACTCAAGTAAAAGTAAAAAGTATCGTGCAAAAAAGGTACTTAAAAAGTACATTTTTTTTCAAAAACTTACTCAAGTAAATGTAACGGAGTAAATGTAGCTCGTTACTACCCACCTCTGACTATTACCATATGATAATAAACCTCACTTGTCACAAGGGGTCTTCACATTATTAGGGCAGAAAGATGCCATTCCCAATGCAACACCAAAGGGACTTGTGTCTCCTCCTGGACAAATAAATAAATCAAATTCAAGAATAATGGTTCCCTTCTTTAAATGACTCAAAGCATTGTGTTTAAATAATATTACACACAGTAGTTATGGCTTTTTTTAAAGTGAGCTATTGGCTAATCACAGTCTACAACAATAATATTTTGAAGATAACCCTTTGTCCTTTTATGAGCAATTTAGCAACATAATCATTAACAAGTTATTTCACACTTCTTCCCTTACTTCCAAAGAGTAGCAACAACTAGCAACTACCACTGTGCACAGCAGCCTCTATTTGTCTTCACTGATATGTTATGTTGACATTACATTTACTCATGTTAAGGGTTTTAATGAATTTCAGTTTAACCTGATGATGCTTAGATTCATTCTACCTTCATACAAACTTTATACTGTCCAGTATAAAGAAAATATAAATTTTCAACCTGGAACCTTTTTTAAGCTTACTCAAAATCCTAAGTCAAGCTCTGACTGTTCGGATGTCCCTGTTTGTTTGTTGAGGTGAAGTTCATCTACAATGTAGGCAACAGAAAATAGAGCAATAAAAAAAAAACATAATTTTTCTCCACTTATGCTGTAAAAAAGGATTCAAGCTGAGTGCCTTTGTACGGTTTTTACTAAGCTAACTACCTTTAATTTAGTAAACTCCCACCATAAGGGTGTGTTTTAACTGGTGAAACTGTGTCGTACTCAGGCTCGGACATCTGATTGCTGCCTTTTATAAATGTTAAATGGCCTGTATTTATATAGCGCTTTTTCTAGTCCCTAAGGACCCCAAAGCACCTTACATATCCAGTCATTCACCCATTCACACACACATTCACACACTGGTGATGGCAAGCTACGTTGTAGCCACATTCACCCTGGGGCGCACTGAGGCTGCGAGACACTGGCGCCACCGGCCCCTCTGACCACCACCAGTAGGCAACAAGGTGAAGTGTCTTGCCCAAGGACACAACGACCGAGACTGTCTGAGCCGGGGCTCGAACCGGTAACCTTCCGATTAGAAGGCGAACTCCCAACTCTTGAGCCACGATATAAGCTTTATTGCACAAGCATAAGCTAACACCAGTACAGTAACCATGCCTTTACAGAAGTCAGGTAATCAACTGAAAGACACAAAATAAACAACCATACAACATGAACAAAACAACCCTATTAATGACAGTACAGTTTAGTAATAGTCATATTTATGGCTTTAACACATTATTTAATCAACACAGAAACTCACCAGCTCGGCTTCATCAGTCATAACAACAATATCAATGAAAAGAAGATCCGGCAGGTAGGATCTATGAGCGGATGTTAACACATACTATCCCAGACTTACATAAATCACTCCGTCTTAAATAAATTTGTCATTTAAAGCAAATTTGGGTCTGGCTACTAATAAATCACAACAAATAAATTGGCACGTAAGAAATATGTGAAAAACCACACAGCCTTCATTAGAATTAAACTTTAGACTGAAATAAATCTGAACATGCACTAATAATATAATTTTATTACTTACCATATTACATTTCAGACCCTGTACTTTCTTGTAACAGTACAGAATATCTGTACTTTTGCCACCTCTGACTCAGTGTCAAACAACATGTAATCTTTTTGTGCCTGAGGAAAATGAATGTTGTAATGTTTTATAATGCACTGAGAGTTGGACTTTTATTTCCCAGTGGCCCTAATCCTCTTTCATAAATAATAGTGTGCTAACATGTTGGAAGTTGGAAAAAAAGTTATATCAGTAATTTCGATTTATTTTTAATCCTTGCCCCTAACAAACCCCATCATTGCCAAGGCATTCAAACAGTTTTGGCCCTGACACATTTCTACTATTCTAATCTAATTAGTCATTTTTGTCCATGCTTGTCAAAGGAGTTGGTAACCTTTTGAAGAACCTGTCATCATCTTGCCTCAATGAGCAACTTGGTAATTATTATTACATTCTTTACCATTTAATGTTATATAAAATTGCAACATACAGTGTTCAATGACAGAGGTAATGAAAATACTTAAAATATTGTTTTTTCATGCAAAACTTTGGATTCATTGCTTTTGTTTTCCTGTGCTGCACTCTCATGTGCTGTTAAACCAAAAGTGTTTAATCGTTTTCTAGCAACAGTAATCTGGAATCACCTTAAGTATTGTGACATGGACAAATTAAAATTAATAATTGCATATGACATACAATGTTTGAAAAATATCTTGTTGATTTTTCTAAACGGAGATGGTTAAAGCACAACTGAGGCTGAAACAGGTCAGAACAGATATACCATGTTAATATTTTCAGTTTATTTTTATTCTTCAGTGGAACAGAAGTAATGTTCATAACAAATACTTTCTCTTCCTTCCATTTGAGAAATTGTTTTATGTAAGAAGGTCAAATACTAATTATGATGATAATATTTAGCAGACTATTCTCAGTCCAAGAGATGTATTGTCTGATTAGTTTTGGCATTGTTTTAAAATCAACATGCCTGTTGTACACTACACTAACATCTAGTTACTCTAAGCCGTAGTTTATCAATGTATTAATGTTTTGTGTTGCTGTGTTCATAGAGGCCAGTAGAGTGAACACAGGTAGAGCAACATGTGCTGCTGTGAGAAAAAACGGGAAGAAGAAAGGTATGTTTCTGAGGAGTCTTTAACCAAAATAGCACAATAGTTTTGCTATGAAGTTGTAAGCAGAAAAAAAGTGTACTGTCTGAATGTTTCTTCGGTTTGTATGTGATATTTATAAATGTGCAGATGCTGATGATAATTTGAGCTTAGTGAACTTACGCCTCAAATTAAAACCACATAAGTCTCTTTTAGATATGTACTGTATCTACAGTAAGAGCTTTGAGTTTCCTCATACAGCTCAGAAAGGTTACATGTGGCATGAAGTACAACTTCTGATATGCATTTTATTTCAACATAAATATTTAAGTAAATACTAGTTTTATTTTTGAAAACTTGAACACATGTAAAAATAATTAATTTCAATTCAATTTTCAATTTCATTTATATAGCACCAAATTATGAAAACAGTCATCTCAAGGCGCTTTATATTGTAAGGTAGATTCTACAATAATACATACAGAGAGAAACCAACAATCATATGACCCACTATGAGCAAGCACTTTGGCGACAGTGGGAAGGAAAAACTCCCTTTTAACAGGAAGAAACCTCTGGCAGAACCAGGCTCAGGGAGGGGCGGCCATCTGCTGCGACCAGTTGGGGTGAAAGAAGGAAGACAGGATGAAAGACATGCTGTGGAAGAGAGAAATAGACTTTAGCTGTTCAGTCTGCCTCTCTTATTTTTAGTTTATTATTTCTCTTATTTAGATTAATTTAATTTTGTAAATTTATTTCTTTTCAATCTTTACAGAAAATATGCAGACAGCTGTAAGAAAAGACATGAAGCCATGAAAGACCTTTTTTCAGTAGTAATACCAAAAGAAAAATGAAAAAGATGGAGCTAAATACATTTATTAAAAAACAAGACAAAGACCCTTCTTATGTCTTGTGCTGTTTTTGTGGTATTTGTGAACATGGATAAGGTTAGAGTAGGTGCTGGTGATAATACACTATGAGATTTCTACACTTATGCTTCAAATGAAAAAAGGCCTGAAGTGCAACTTTTATTATTCCACTTAGAATAAATTTTGAGCACATCCACTTCAATTTTTTAACAAACATAAAGATAGCTTAACTTGGCACAAAGAGATGGCCAAGAAAACCGATATTTCCAGATTCAGCTAAAACCAGCCAGTTGCTATGACCCCTGTAATAAAGAAATGCTTTGAAAAGCTGGTCAGGAGTCACATTAGAGCACTCCTGCCCAGTTTGCTTACAGAGCAATTAGATCATCACACCATAGCCACAGCTACAGTCACACATAGAACAGCAGTGGAGCTATGTGCGCATGCTCTTGGTTTTTTTTTAGCTGCAAGTTTAATGCCAGCCTCCCCCACAAACCAATAGATCCTCCGCTTCTTTTAAGTGTCTCCCAGCGCAATTCTTAGCATTTTTTGGTTCCTGCAACTGGTCCGTCGGGTTATTGTCTCCCCAGAAACACTTCCCTTGTGCTTTTGGAAATTTATTTTTCCTATTTCTGTTTTTTTTTTCCTGTTTTCGTTTTTCCTATTTCTGTTGTGTTTTGTGTGCTTTTGCAGCATTTTTCTTATTGCTGGTGTTTTCTTAAGTTGCAGTCTGTTAAAAACCTGAACAAGCAAAATGTGATTTTGTGCCATTGTTCACAATAATAATGATTATTACGAATTAAACATTTCAGAGTCACATAGGATATTACAGTGATTCCATAACTGACTGATGTCATCATATTGTAATTAAAACATGTTGACGTCAGCATGCTGTAATGGAAATGTCATAAAATATCGACGTTTTAGTAAAGCCGTAGCCCTTTGGGGGTAGTTGTGCTTTCTGAATGCTCTTGTTCTTCATGATATAGATTCCAGCAACATGCTGAAAACATTCCTCAGAGATTTTGGTTTACATGATACATATATTTACATGATAGCATGACACAGTTGGTGAAGATGTGTCAACAGAGGATACATGATAAAAATCTAAATGGTAAATGGTAATGGTAAATGGCCTGTATTTATATAGCGCCTTTCTAGTCCCTAAGGACCCCAAAGCGCTTTACATATCCAGTCATTCACCCATTCACACACACATTCACACACTGGTGATGGCAGCTACATTGTAGCCACAGCCACCCTGGGGCGCACTGACAGAGGCAAGGCTCCCAAATGTGCTATGTTAGATTGAGATCTGATTGCTGTGGACGGCTTGAGAGTAAAGTACATAAATTGGTTTGAGATTATGTTAACTTTGTGACATGGATATTATGGTATTGGAAGCAACCATCTGGAACTTGCTATGGATGCACTGTGTGCATAAAGGCAAAGACAAGGTCAGCAACAATACTTAGGTACCCACATAGCAAAACTGGTATGGCCCGGATCACATGGGCCACCACAAGGCCAGTTGCAGACACACTGGTGGTCCTGTGCTGGCCCATGTGTGGATTACCTCTGGCAAACCTGATCTGGGCCACCAAAGGGCCGTCATTCTTTGCGGTATGTGGGCCATGTGTAAGTTGTGTGCAGCCACGGGCCAGTTGCAGACACACTCCTGGCCCTGTGCTGGCCCAGAACAGTTTCTGCTCTGGCCCCAGATGTCAGCCTAATGTGTATCTTAATCAAGCCATGTAATAACAACATGTGCTAGAACATAATAGTGCAAAAGTAACATGACAAAACTGTTCAGACAGTGAATGGACTCATTCCTATATAATGCTTTTCTACTCTCCCGGATTACTCAACGTGCTCTATACAACATGCCACATTCACCCAACCACACACATTTTCGCTTAACTGAGTGCTTCCCAACTACATCCATACACATTCACACTCACGACATGCAGACTGGAGGAGTCAGGGATCGAACAACAAACCTTCAGATCAATAGGTGACCTGCTCTACCACCTGAGCTACATCCACCCACTGGCAAAGGTGAGTAAACCCTCACTAAGTTTTGGATAAAGTGTACACTCACAAACCTGTCAAACCTGCATTTGAAACGTTGGCTACCATAGCAGTATAGTATTGCAACATGGCACTTTGGACTTCTAACTAAAATAGGAAAATAGGAACATAAATAGTGCATCATTTCCAGACCTGGCCCACATCTGGTTGACATACACCAGCCAGTCAGAAGTGCCAGCTTAATGCCAGATCCGGGCCAGGCCTGTTTTAGATGAGACTGGGCCACATAAACCAAACCACAATCGAGCCAGATGTGGGATGCCATCACATAGAGAGTGCCATCTATGCCAGGCATGGCCCATATCTGGATGACATACGTCTTATCATGCCAGAAGTCAGCTAGCAGTGCCGGCTTGATACCAGATCCGGGCCAGACCAGCTGCTATGTGGGTAGGTTATGGCATTTAAATTATGCTTAGTTGGTACTAAGGGGCCCAAACTCTGCTAAGAAAATATCCACCCACAGTATTACGCAACAACACAACATTTTTCAAATCCGTTATTGTCCAATTGTCCAAATATTCAGTCTTGGTCTGTTATGTATCGTAGAGAAATTTCTCCCTCAGTGTTCCCTGTTCTCTTGTGTCTAGTTTCCTGTGTTAGTTATTTGTGTCTTCCTGTAAAGTCAGGTATAAAGATGGCCACAAGACTACCTGTTTCCCCAGTCATGTCTCTGTGTCTATCTGGTCTCTCTCTGTTTCTGTCTCTCTCTGTGTATTGAAATCAAGCAACGTTTAGTTTTTCTTCCCCTGTCTCTAATTTGTTCCTGCTTTGTTTCCATGTGTTGTCTCTACTTCCTTAATCTCCCTTCAGTGTATGTATATATATATATATATATATATATATATATATATATATATATATATACATATATTGTTCGTTTTTCCTCTGTCCTTTGTCAGAACATCTGTACACCTCCAAGCTGCAATTATTCCAAGTTTCTAGTATGTTTTCCCAGTGTCAGTGCCCACATTGTATTTTGCTCTTATTAGGTTCATTTCCTCCCTGCTGGTGCTGTCTGCATTTCGGTCCTCAATTCCACGTACCACTAAGTCTGCAGATTTTACAGACTCATGGCACTCTCTCTCTTATCACACAGCATCATCCTGCAGTACACCTACAGTAACACACTCTTCAGTAAACAAAGAACTCAACGATCAAATGTGTGGTTTCAGTACATTAAAGTGATGTTTTAATGCTTATTGGCATAAATACAACAAATCTCAACCAGGTGTTCTTCCTTTTTTTTTTTTTTTTTTTTTTTGGCTGTCCCATTTGGTTCTTTAGCCATCAGAATTGTTATCTGAAGACCAACAAGAATACCAAATGGATTTATTTTGCCAAATGGATCATCATGGCATTGCCGTATTGGTCCATTTGATCAAACTTTGTTGTTATTATTTATTTTATTTTCAGTTGTTACAGATGGGACAGACATGATTGAGGGAAAGGAAAGGGAGAAAGAAAGAGAGGAAGGAAAAGAAAAACAGAAGGGAAAAGGGACAGTGAGAAAGGGCACTTACAAAGACAAAGAGAAGAAAAAAAAAAAAAATCTCCTGGATCACCTGTTGAGAGAAAAAGAAGAGAAAACAAGCAAAAAAAAAAACCAAAACAAAGCCACATACTAAACACAACACCATCACGTTAATCTAGCTAAGTGTGAACAGCAGTAAATACTAAATATTGAAAGTTGTTGTGCAGCACGCAGGACAGACAGCGCACAATGTGCTTTGAAGTAGCAGCTAAGAAAGGTGTAGTTTATGTCTACGAACAGTGAACACCCGTGTGCACACCTGTGTGGATCAACGCGCTTGTATACAAAAGGTTTCCCCATGTAACGGTCTGCTAGAGGGTGTGGAGGGCCATAGCCCCGTCCTCCAGGGCATGAAGCAGGCATGGAGGAGATCCAGGCTCCAGACATCCAGAGGCCCCAGAGTGCGAGAGCCCAAGGAGTACCACCGGAGGGGCATCCGTGCCACCTTCCTAGGAAGGGCTGAGGACATCCCCAGACGAGGGGGTCACCCAGTAGCCACGGAGCAGAAGCCAGAGGGGCTGCACCGGCGTGCCCGCCGGCTCTGCCGGCAGCCAGCTGTGCCAGAGTGAACCGAGTTGCAGGCCCCGAGGCCGGAGGCCCGAGGGCCCCCTTTGCCCCGGAAGAGGCCTGACTGAGCGACAGGCACCAGGCCCCGCCAAGTAGCCACCGGGAGTGAGCTGGTGCATACCTGAGCGCCCAGCCCCGGACACCAAGAACCACCAATGCACCAACCCCTGAGGTCATCAGTTACCAGCAGGGAGTGTGGTGAGGGGAGATAGGCCTCCACACTTGGAGGGCCTGGGAGTACCCAGGGAGGTGGAGTCTAAGACCCGACCTGACATATGGACACAGACAAACAGGCACACACGGACATAAACATGCTTTCCCACCCTCATGCACACATATACAAACACTCAGCACTCACCCAACGTAGGGATAGACATACATAGACATGTACACACAGTCATACTCCCCAAACATACTCTATGCCCCGGGTCCAGGTACCCTCGCCCCCAGAGGGGGAAACGGCACCCAGACCCAAGAGATGCGACCCTTTCCCCCGGGGTGGAGGCAAGCAGACCGCCCCAGGCTCCGCAGCAGCAGGGAGGCCGCAGGTGTTCTTCCTGACACTTTGCAATTACATTTAAGTGAATGTTACATTCCTCTAATCCCCTAAGAAGGTCCAGGGGTTGAGGGCAAGTAACAAAATGTGTCTGGGTTGGAAAAAAGAGACAGGGAGGCACAACATTTAAATGAAAGAGTTTTATTAAAGTTTCTAATAACTACTCAACAAAAAGAGACAGACAAGCTGCTATCACCATTTAAAGAAACAAAACAAAACTCAAGCGTTGGTCAGTATTACTGAAAAGTAATAGTCACAGAAAAAAGGGTTTGTCACCAAATACGCTCCTCTTCACCGAGCAGGAGCAAACAGTCACAAAACACAGCTCACTAGCTGCAACCACCAAACACACAGCTCACTAGCTGCAACCACTCACATGGCACTCTGGCCCTAGAGCTCAGCTTTCTCTGGCCTTAACCCTTTAAGACCTACCATAGAACCAAGTCCGCCAGAGCTTATATTATATTTTTACATGCTGTAGTGCCATTTTTGGGAGCATTTCAAGTTGATATACATCAATACAACCATTATAGCCCAAATTTTAATAATATGTATGCATTCAGTGCATAGTAAGTACATAAATTGCAAAAAAGTGCAATAAACTACAAAAAATTTGAAAATCGTTTTTGTGTTTTTTATCATATATTTCTAGTTAGAGAAATTTAAGAGGCTTATCCCTCAAAACTGTAAATACAAAAAAGTTGCACAAAATAGTTTCCCACCACAGGAAATTTATTTTAAGTGTCTTCATAGTTTTATTTTTGAAATACACCCATTTTCATATACTGCAGGAAAAATGAAAATAAATATTATAATGCAAATTTGCAAAAAAGCAGCATATGCATCAAAATAAAGTATTTCCAGCAGTGCAATATGAGTCCTAAGCATCCCAGAAACGACACAGAAAGTCATAAAGTCAAACATAACTTTTAAAAACACCAGTATAGGCTCATGAGGGCCTGGTGGTAAAAGACTACATTTCCGCAAAAATGACGTCACTTCCGGTTTCGGGCAGGTCATGGCGGACATGCGAGAGTTCACGCTGATGGATGCAGGAAGTGTTATGAACAGCTGATCGGATCGGCAAAGCGTGTTTCTGGAATATTATGTTTTTGTTGCTGCAAGCGCTTTTTATGCAGTTTTTGCAAAGCTATATGTGGAAGGAAACTGTGACCTAGGACAAGCTGATGGCATAAGATGAAAGTACAACTCCTCCGGTTTCATATGCAAAAAAAAAATATCGCGCTAGCTTACGTGGTTGCAGAGCTACAGGGATTTAAAAATAGTTACGCAAAACGGAGCGTGTCTGCTCCGACCGGCTTTAAAGGGTTAAGTAAGTCTTATTGCCGATGGGAGTCAGCTGTATAGAAAAAAAGGTGGCACCTAAGGCAGGAGAGACAGCAGGACACACCCACCCAAGGGCAAGCTCAGGAGGCGGCCCTGCTAGGGCCGTAACACCCCCTCCCATAAAAAACAAACCCGTGGTTTGTCACAGAGTGTCCTACACATTGCAAACAGCAAACCGACTAATTATACCCACAATCATTACACCACCAAATTTTAAATATACCACCTACCAAACACCAAAGTAACGATTAGGCATAGCCTGCAGAATCTGCCAACACCTTCTCAATGGGTCCAAAACATGGAATGAGGTTAGCCCAAATACATCAATGTACAGCCAGAAGTTTTAAACATCACACATGGAGGACCCATCAGCCAGCTAGAAGCCCTTATTGAAACACTTTTCAGATGGTTTTTGACTAGACTCTGCTGACAGGTATGCTTGTTAGCCAGTGGTGCAGGCTTGAATGTTTTGAAGGTTTGTGGTGTTCTCAATCTGTTACACTGCATTTCATTTGAAAGACCTGGAAGGTGGCCAACAGGTGGCAGCTCAGAGTTAGTTGCCCTCTTACACTGACCACATGACACCACTGAGCAGTTATGCTCCAAGTGTAGCCTTTTACTAGGCCTGGCAACTGTGTCAGTTGGGAACCACGACTGACTGTTCTCAAGGCAGGCCCGTTTTGCTTTGAGTTTCAGTCTCAAACAGTTAGCAACAAGGTGGCCAGGTTTGTGGCAGAAGAAACATAGCTTTGCTTTGGATCTTGAAACCACAACTTTTTCAGCCTTGCTAGCTGGCTCACTCCTAGCTCTCTAAAATGTGTTATGGTGAGAAGGGATTTCACATTGTACAGCATTTATTTTATGAGTTAAGGTAAACTCATCTGCCAGTGTGGCAGCCTGGTGTAGAGTGGAAACCCTTTGTTCATATAAATAAAAAGCAATACACTAAGGCACCGCATTCTTAAAGTCCTCCACCAGCATTAGCCCACGTAACGACCCCAAATCATTAGCCTGGCTTGCAGAGCACCTCTTATCAAAACGTTTTCTTCTCTTTTGCAAAGTCAAGGTAGGATTGACCCCGTGTCACCTCTAGACCTCGAAAATGCTGCCTATAGGCTTCAGGTACAAGCTCAAAGGCTTTGAGAACAGCACCTTTAATCTTTTCCTAAGCTAGGCAGTCCTCACTAGACAGACTAGAACAAGCTTCCTGAGCCTTACCCATCAATTTACACAACAACATCACCCCCCACATGTCTTGCTGCCACCGCAATGCAGTTACTATGCTTTCAAACACACTGAAGAAGCTTTGAACACTGGATTCACAGAAAACTGGAACCAGGTGGATGTCATTACTTACAAACGAGGCTCAAATTCCATTTTAGGGCTGGAGAAGGGTTAGCAAATACAACGTAAGTAAGACACCACCACACCCTTCTGCCAGCTCAGTCTGAGGTTACCCAAAAATTAATGGTAACTAAACAACTTACTCTTGTTGACCAACTTACGTCTTGCAATATACACATTAACAAATAAATAGAACTTACCCTGTTCTTAAGCACACCAAACTTTACCTACCTATCTTCTGGAGCGTGTTGGGTTCGAGGCAACTTGAAAGGCAGATCTTCAGTAACCGGAGCCCTGAATTGCCTAACCCCAACAGGAAACTAATCCCCACCCAGCATTACTCCAAAAACAAGAAAGGCAAAATAATAAACGAGTGCCTGAAGAAAGAACTTAAAAAGCTCATCTAGACAGTCACCTAACTTAACTGGGAAGATGTATTTTCTTTCTTCTCAAAAGGCAACACGACCGCTATATAAAAGCAAAAAAAACCCAAAACAAAAACCAAATACCACTAATTCAAAACTCCCTTTTCAATCATTCTGGACGAGCCCCCACTTGTTAGGTTCCCCTAAGAAGGTCCAGGGGATGAGGGGAAGTAACAAAATGTGTCTGGGTTGGAAAAATGAGACTGGGAGGCAAAGGAGTTAAATTAAAGACTTTTATTAAAGTTTCTAATAATAACTCAACTAAAAGAGACAGACTAGCGGCTATCACCATTTAAAGAAACAAAACAAAAATCAAGCATTGGTCAGTATTACTGAAAAGTAAGTCAAAGAAAAAAAGGGTTAGTCACCTGAGGGAAGAGAGACAGCAGGACACACCCACCCAAGGGCAACCTCAGGAGGCGGCCCTGCTAGGGCCGTAACACTGAATATTCATGTAAACATGAACTACGTTTAAATGAATGGGGTGGCTGTAGTTCCGGAGGTAGAGCAGGTCGCCTACTGATCGGAAATTTAGTAGTTCGATCCCTGGCTCCTCCAGTTTGCATGTCAAGTATCCTTGGGCAAGCTACTAACCCCAAGTTGCTCTCCGATGCACCCATCGGAGTATGAAAGTAGTCACTAAGCACTCTGTCCAGAAGAAAGTGAATGTGGGTGAATGTGGCATTTTGTATTGAGCGCTTTAAGTACTTCAGGAGAGTAGAAAAGTGCTATATAAGAATCAATCCATTTATCATTTATGCTTAAATGATAGAATGAGATTAACTTATCTATAGCCATGCTTAATTACTTGTGGCCAAAAATGAATGGGAAGTTCCAGAAGAGGTTTAACCTCTTAAACCCCAACGCAAAAGGCAGGAGATCAGGTAGGCTTGGGGCTTAAGAGGTTAAAAGGGTTAACTGAGATACTATTATTATGTGAAATTACCACAAAAATTATTAAAAGATTGTAACTATTGATGGCTTTCATATCCTTCCTTAACGTTTCTCTTGTGCAAACAAAAAAACTGTGTTCATTTTTATTATTTATTTATTCATGTCTTGAAATATCTTATTAAAAATGAATTTGGTACATGGTACTCTGTATAGTTTACATTCTGAAAACTGAACAAGATTTAACATTATTTTGTTCTTCTGTAGTGACTACTACTACTGTACCTTCAATTAAGTCATTGCAAGCTAGTGATGAACATCAAAGTAACAATGCGAGCGTGGGAAACATGAACCAGCCTTCTAATTGTGTCAAATGCAGCAAAAATATGAAGTGGTTACTTGTTCCACCCATTGATAGTGAACTTCCCATCACTGAGGCTTGACTTGTCACAAGAGCAAATCCATCTCACTGGAAACTGCTTTCATTAAACTGCTTTGTTGTATTGCATGAAGTTGTAAAAAGAGTTGATATTAAAACTGTTTGAGCAGCAGGAAAACACGCGTGCTCACTCCTGTAACACCTCAGTCTTCAGGTTTCAGCAAAACAACATGGATGTCAGAGCTCTCGGCATCAGACTGTGTGAGTAATTTTTCAATTTCCACATTTGAAAAAAACAAATTGCTTTAAGAGAAAGGACTGCATTTTTATGAAACGGTTATGAGATTTCAACTTTGTCACATAGCTTTATTCCACATTACAAAAAGGTTAAAGTTATGAATTCCAAAATGTGATGATTTAGTGTGTTTTAGAATAGAATAGAATAGAATTCAATTTTATTGTCATTGCACATGTCACGAGTACAAGGCAACTAAATGCACTTGCCTTTTTAATTTTTATTTTAAAACAAAATAGCCCATAGCCTAGTGGGGAAGTTATGATATGTAACAAAATGTTTTATTAGTACTTGTAAGAGTCAGCAAGTGCCTTCATAAATCAGCAGCTCTTTTTATCTCTTCAGTGATGACGATTATGATTATGAATCTGCTGGGTGTTCAGGGTCAGAGAGTTCGTGAGTACCAGCTATTTTTCTTATCTACATTAACATTATTTTCCATTTGGAGGAAAAAAAAAAGTAGGGTGCAGGTTCTTTTTCCTTGTTTTGTATGTCTCAATCAAATACAGTCCAAAGGTTTTAGTAGTAAAATACTTTTTTTGTGATAATAGCTGATATAAGTAAGTTAATCACATGAGCAAAATATCCCAGATTTTTTTTTAAAAGAAACCCATGTACCCTTTAGGTATTTTAGCGTCCTCTTCTCTTTTAACTTTTTTTTTTTCATTCAACATTTAATCCACACTGTTTCAAAGAGGCGGGCCTTTTCCCTTCTGTGGACCCACATTGGATACTAGGCTTTTCTTTGTTGAATGCTCTGGTACTGTTGCTTGGAATATACTTGATACTTGATGATTGCTGGTGCAGAAGTAAAGGTAATATTTTCCCCAATATAAATTTGTGTTAATTACTTTTGCTTTTTGCACGCTCACATCATGCTGTTAATCAAAAGAGATCTGGAATCATTGCACCATAAATATTGTTAACTGAAAAATGTGTTACATTTATTTGTTGCTTAATGTTAAAAAAATTCCAGGGTTTTTTTTTGTTTGTTTTTTTTTTTTTTTAATGAAGATGTTTTCTGTGTCAACAAAAGCACATAATTCAGGCTCGGCCGAGAATCAAACCAAGTCAGAACACAAATGTTGTGTCTCTTAGTTGTTAGTATATGTGAAAAAAGAAACACAATGTATATTATAACAGCAAGAGGAAGGATATTTAACCAGGCATCTTTTTTTCTTTTCAGTAATAATACCAGAATAATAAGTACATTTATAATTTATAATTAAAATTTTATTCATAATTTTATTTATATTTTTTATAATTAATTTATAAATAAACTAAAACATTTGAAACAAATAAAAAAAAAAACACAAAACAGTCTGCTTTTTGTCTTGTTTTTTCGCCTACATTTTTGTTAAATGTGTACACATTATTTAGATGTGAGTATAACATTCACTCTAATTTTTGAATAAAACTAATTAAAATAATAAAGCTCGTTAAAAGCCTGAGAGGCTCAAAAGAAAAATATTCAAAAAACCTTTTTTAAAGGTTCAGTATTGAGAAAAAAAATGCATATTTCGTGATATATACTTTTTTATTTTTCAATTCTGTGATGCTAGGAAATCAACGCAAAAGCTTGACTAGCTACATTAATGAAATGTAAATAAATGAAAAAAAAATCAAGAAGCTGTTTAGAGCAGCTGATATTTATGTCATTAAGATGAAACTGCAGGAAAAAAACATGGGCTGATGTAAAAGTGACGTTATTTTCTTCTGATTGTCAGATTTTCTTAAGATTTCAAGTTAGACCTATTGAATACAGTGAATAGAAAATATTGTACATCATCACTGATGTTACTGTGGTCGTCTGCCCTCTCACTCCGGCTGTATCTCTCCATTAGATGATGACATGTTATATTCTAGAGCCATTTACTACACCTTACGCCCGTGTGAGACTGAACTCAAAGGTGAGATTAACTGTGACTAATGATTCCTTATGCATTACATTCAGATAATATGTAATATGTGATGTGTATAAAATATTAAATACCAGCAATATTAATAAAACATATTGTTCATGGCAAAAAATTCATGTTTGTTACGAAGATGCCATGTGAAGTTAATTTTGGTGTGTAATACCAACAATAGTATTTTTTCTATTCTTTAAAGAAAATAAATACATTTTTGTTCTTTACTGTTTATATATCTAACAGGTCTGAAAAAAGAGCAGAATGAAGACAAAATCACATCTGAGTGAAAGTGAAGACATTTATCACATATTGTTATTGCTATTGAACAAGCTGTACATCGTCTGCTGGGCATATAACTAAACTATAAAGAACTATAAGTACCAATAAAGTTCACATGCTAACAAATGCTGTTTGTTATGTAGACATTTGTTAAATTAAACCACGTGTTGCTTCTGCTCTTTTTGCTTGTGCACGAATGCTGTTCAAAAGAAAAGAGCTGCTGCAGCTCATTTCTTCTAGACAGCAGGTTCTCACTGTGGTCCACCGCTGATGTAAATCTGTCGCATCGCTTTGTTTTCCAAAACAGATGAACCAAATTTGTGGTAAGCAGTGAAATATGCCTGCAAAGTTTGCTAGTGAAAATGTCTCTGTGTGTGGTCTAGTGCACAGACTGAATAAATGGCGGCTTGTTTCATGCTGCAGCAGAAACTGTTCAGTAGAGTCAAAGAAAACAAACCATTTTTTTTTTTAGATCAGACTGTGTCTCTTGAGAAGTGAGAAGATGATATGTTTAAGATGCTGAGAGGTGGTGCTCAGCTCTCTTCTACTTAAATATGTATAATCATGTCAGGCAAAATATATGTATAAGGATTAAAATGAGCCTTCATGCAATCACTCATTTTTTAAACCATAAACCAGGGAAACAAACAAAACAAAATGTAAATATGCAAAGGTTTAACATTACTCATTTTTTTTAAATTAAATTAACTATTGAAATTTAGACTTTACTGAAATTTGTGTTGTTCATGTTAAAAACACACATCCCTTCCCCACATAGCAAAATTGGTATGGCCCGGATCTGGCCCACACAATGTTCTAACACATGGCCCACATACCGCAAAGAAAGCCCTTTGGTGGTCCAGATCTGGTTTGCCAGAGGTAATCCACACATGGGCCAGCACAAGGCCAGTGGCAGACACACTGGTGGTCCTGTGCTGGCTTGTGCTGGCCCATGTGTGGATTACCTCTGGCAAACCAGATCTGGGCCACCAAAGGGCCGTCATTCTTTGCGGTATGTGGGCCATGTGTAAGTAGGGATGGATACCAGTATCTACGGTGGCCCTGAGAGGCCAGACGGACTGCAACTTCAGAAAACACTTGCAAAAAGAAAAATGCTGCAAAAAGAAAAATGCTGCAAAAAGAAAAACACTTGCAAAAAGAAAAACACTTGCAAAAAGAAAAATGCTGCAAAAACAAAAATGCTGCAAAAAGAAAAACACTTGCAAAAAGAAAAACACTTCCAAAAAGAAAAACGCTGCAAAAAGAAAAACACTTGCAAAAAGAAAAACACTTCCAAAAAGAAAAACGCTGCAAAAAGAAAAACGCTGCAGAAAGAAAAACACTTGCAAAAAGAAAAACGCTGCAAAAGCACACAAAGCACAACGGAAATAGGAAAAAAGACAACGGAAATGTTTCTGGGGAGACAATAACCGGACGGACCAGTTGCACGAACCAAAACATGGCTGTATCCCAATTCAGGGACTGTTTTTCAGGGTCTGCAGCCTTAAAGTACGCAGCCTTAACGGTCCTCAAGGGCCGCACTCAAAGACCGCTGAGGCCGGAAGTGTGAGGCTTGTAGGCTTGTGAGATGGGACGGTCTAGCCTCCGTCGCGCTGCCCAGGTTGCCTAGCAACCATGATACTAACAGCTGGAAACGTTTCATACAGCTTTGTTTGACAGAAATGAAGGAGAACATATTTTGTACATTTGTTTCTACATGAGCTCTGTGTGATTTGATAAGTATCTGAGGCTGAGACCACAGAACTGTAAAACGTGATTGTTGGCCTTCATTTCTGTACTGAACAGTCATTTAAGATTAGCTAGTAAATAACAATTAGCTAATGTTGTTCATGAGACTAAAATCATCTCACTTTGGTAATGTAAATATAATATGGCCAATATTATATTAATCATTATTCGTTATTACAGCAGTGGACATGAACTCTGTGCCAAACACTGAGCTTCAGTAAAGATTCAAGTTGCATTTATTTATATTTCCTATCACCTTAAATCTTCAGTCAAAGACAAGTATCTTTGACAGTGTATCTATAGATGTATTATATATAAGAGACAAATATTGTTTTTTTTAATATGTTGGCATTACTAAATTTGGCTCAATGCTTATATATGTGTGGAAGAAGCAAATGTATGAGCTGTGATAACTGTTTCTGATAGAATGAAGAGTAGACTGATATATGAAATATTCCTTTATTGGGTGAGAAAATCAGACCATGTCATAACTGCTTTAAGTCATACAGAATAGACATCAGAGCCTTAAACAGGCTGACTTCTGCTAAATGGGTCAAACTGGGCAGAAAGTATCCAAACGCATAGCATCCTTATAGAATATGATGTAACACTATAGATCAACTTACCTCAGAACAACAAACACAGCAGTACTACTAATCCAAAATACTCAAAGCTTCATAGAACTGAAACAAACATTTATTTTTAGCTCCATTCTGCTGCTGATACATACTTTAGGTTTCTGAATATTAAACTTGTTGCTGCCTTTCATAGTGAGTAACTTGAAGGCCCTGAGTACTTTCTCCCACACTGAAAACACTGGAATGATAACATTTTTTGAACATTACCTAATAAGACTGATTCAGGACAGATAATTAGTTATTTTAAACTTTCCTAGCAGTCCTTCACAAACAGGGAACAGTCTGTCTATTCTCTCCATCTGTCAGCTGCTGCTGGCTCTTCCTCCTCCTCTTCCTCACACACTGCTGAGTTTGTCCTGGTGGATCATCAGGGGTGCAAAGCCTCACAGATGATGTGCAGCAGTGGGTCCCTCAGTCTGTCCTCACTCTGGACACTTGCAGTTGTCACACATGGAAATCAAATGTGTGATAAGCTGCAGGATTCAAACACAAGTGTAACTTATAAACACATGTTCATACTTTTATTCCACAATCAGAGAGAAAGAAACAGAGAGAGAGTGCAGGACAGACAGACAGGTGACAGTCTCAGGTGTATACACTGCTACAAAACAGCACAAGAGAAGGAGGATTTCGTGTTTGTGTTATTACGAGTGCTAAACAAGAAGAGTTCCCAGATGGTACAGTGGACACATGTGTTACTCCTGTGATTAAAGCATCTTTCTTTCAGCTTAACGAGTGAACCGTCAGCTCGTTCAAACACACGTTAAAGTCCGTTTGGCTCGACACCACCGAACAGAGGCAGCAATGTAACTGACTTTAATTATCCATAAAATCATCAGATTCTCTGTAAGATTAAGGTCGACTACTGAACGGCGTATATTTGAAAGGCTTTAAAACAAAGTAAACGCTGAAAGTACAAACATCGCTAATGTCACATAACTTCGCCGGCATGTGGCCAACAGTAATGTTTTAATGTTCTTCGTTATTAAACATTTGCACATAAATAAGTGACATAATATTCAGTACTTACTTTTGAAAGTTTACTCTTTGGGCGCTCCACTTCTTTGAAGTGTCTCCCAGTGCAATTGTTAGCATGTTTTGGTTCGTGCAACTGGTCCGTCCGGTTATTGTCTCCCCAGAAACATTACCGTTGTCTTTTTTCCTATTTCCGTTGTGCTTTGTGTGCTTTTGCAGCGTTTTTCTTTTTGCAAGTGTTTTTCTTTCTGCAGCGTTTTTCTTTTTGCAGCGTTTTTCTTTTTGGAAGTGTTTTTCTTTTTGCAAGTGTTTTTCTTTTTGCAGCATTTTTGTTTTTGCAGCATTTTTCTTTTTGCAAGTGTTTTCTGAAGTTGCAGTCCGTTTGGCCTCTCAGGGCCACCGTAAGTATCTGACATAAACGGTAGTAACCAGACTGAAAAGCAGCGCACATTTCGGTGCTTTATTTCTGTGCTTTTTTTTACTGAGATGTCACACTTGGATTCTAGCCAATCATTTTACCTTTCCGAGGATAGTAGGTGGGCCCAGGTACGTACGTCGTTTTAGAGCAGAGCTACAGATTAAAAATGCCCAAGGCGAAGCGGTCAAAGTCTGGCTGTACTTCACAGCAAAAGAGTGATTAAGTGCTTTAAGCTGATACTGTGCAAAGGAGGTAACACCTCGAATCTGATGAAACACCTGGCGACATATAGCATTTTGTTAAAAGCTGAGAAATGTGCCATATTTGATAGCTTGCTGCGAGACCTCACACCGAGCACATCTACTGCGGGTGTGGTGCCTGTTATCGGACCCGGGGTTAGCAACATTCCCCAAAAACCCGAAGAGTAGAGTCCTGGTCCCTAGCCCTGCCAGCGTAGCAGAAATGATGACGGATGATGATAGCAGCAGCAGCCGTTCTTCTCTGCGTGAGTAGCTTAATGTTGTTCGTGTGTAATTTACGTTGAGTAGGCTAACCATGTTATTAAATTAATGCATGTAAGCTGAACTAGCAAACACCGTCGTAGTTACATGCGGCTGTCTTCTTGTTTGATGGCAGATACTCCCTTCACCCTGGCCAAAAATGCTAAAATGACCAAAGAAAAAGTGGAAAACAGCTAAACATGAGAGGTTTTTAGACAAAGTTTGTGTTTTTTCCATTAATTAAGCACTGCTTCCATCCAAGAGTGATACCATAAATCCCCTATAGCTGCAGAAAAGGCTAACATTGTTATCTTTTTTCAAAAAAACAGCTGAACATGAGAGGTTTTTGGACGAATTTTGTGTTCTCCATTCTTTAAGCACCGGTTGGAGCACCCTTTAAGCACCGGCACCGTTTCAAAAGTACCGCTTTGGTACTGGTATTGGATAAAACCTAGAAGATACCCTTCCCTATGTGTAAGTTGTGTTCAGCCACGGGCCAGTTGCAGACGCACTGCTAGCCCTGTGCTGGCCCACAACAGTTTCAGCTCTGACCCCAGATGTCAGTCTAGTGCAGGGGTCGGCAACCCGCGGCTCCGGAGCCGCATGCGGCTCTTTAGTCCTTATAGTGCGGCTCCGCGTGGTTTGGGAAAATAAATTAGAAGTATTTAGCTGAAATGCATTTTATTTGTGTCTAGTTCTTTTTTTTAACTTGTAGTTCTAAATTGGAAGATTATTGTGATTTTGAAATATAAAAATAAAATTATATCTTATTATTTTTTCATCGCTCAAAATAAGCGTCACACTCGCGGAAGCCGGTATACCCGCCGAAACGCCATGCATTTATCGAGACTTTCAACCCCAGGTAGGCCAATTATGGATCTTCAGATCCACATTATGGCAGCTGTTCTCCACCGTGAACTATGTTAAAGTCAAACACCGCTCCCGCCTCACAGATGACAGCTTACAGTCCTGCGTAAAGATGAAAGCCCCGATTTGCAGACGCTGTGCGCAGAGGTTCAGGAGCAGAAGTCCCATTGTAAACATATCACGGCAGACCCAATGATGTTTGCATGAACACGCTTTTCAGCATCTATTTATTGACCACTTTTCACACACGGTTGCTATACGCATACAGCCGGCTGTAGCTTTTCAGCTCACAGCCCGACAACACAACAGCAGAGAGAGCACAGACTATAAGGTGGCGAGGCGTGATTGCGGGTGCCGCTCAGGTGCGTCCGACTCCCATGCAGCGGCACTGCAGACTACGCCCCGCCTCACACATTAACAAGGTAAAATAGATATTTAGGCAGAATTTTGCAAATATATATATTTTTTTAGCGGCATAGTGCTTTTTTTCCAATTAGTTTTTAAAAGTCAGGTCAAGGCTCCAAAAGCCTTGACCTGAAAAGGATGGCGGCTCACAACAGTTTTTGTTTGATACATGAATCATTTTAGTTCAGCTGGGTGTCTTTCCTTTTGTTATATTTCTAAATATCTGTTATATTATAAATGTTTTAATTACATAAATAAAATGTAATTTTCTCTGTAAACCTTCATGGATTTCATAAGCAACACACTTTAGTTGCTCTGTGGATTCTTTTAAAAAGCAGTTAAAAACTTTTCTGTTCAAACAAGCCTGTTGTTGATCTACATATTTTATATTCTTTACATTATTTACATTTGATCTTTTACATTGTGTATAATGTCTATTGATTGCATTGTTTATTCTAATATTTGTGTACAGCGCTTTGTGACTGCCTGTCTGTGAAAAGCGCTTAATAAATAAACTTTACTTACTTACTTTAGTTGTAAAAGGTAAAAAACAATATATACAGTGTTATCTTCATTTTAGATTTCAAAAAGTATTCTTTTGCGTGGAAACCAGGTCCAAGTGGCTCTTTGGGTGTTAAAGGTTGCAGACCCCTGGTCTAGTGTGTACCTTAATCAAGCCATGTAATAACAACATGACGAAACTCTGTTCAGACAGTGAATGGACTGATTTTTACAGCGCTTTTCTACTTTTCCAAATTACTCACAGTGCTTTATACAACATGCCACATTCTTTCAATCACACACTTTCTCTAAACTGAGTACTTCCTTACTACATTCCCACACATTTACACACATTTACACTCTTTACATGCAGACTGGAGGAGCCAGGGATCAAACCACTAACCTTCCCATCAGCAGGTGACCTGCTCTACCTCCTGAGCTACAGCCACCCACATGAGTAAACCCTCACTAGGTTTTGGATAAAGTGTACACTCACAAACCTGTCAAACCTGCATTTGAAACATTGGCCACCATAGCAGTATGGTATTGCAACATGGTATTTGGGTCTTCTAATTAAAATAGGGAAATAGGAACATAAATAGTGCCATCATTTACAGACCTGGCCCACATCTGGTTGACGTACACTCTGCCATTACACCAGTCAGTCAGAAGTGCCAGCTTGATGCCGGATCCGGGCCAAACCTGTTTTCTATGAGCCTGGGCCACATAAACCAAACCACAATCAGGCCAGATGTGATACATAAACAGTGCCATCTACGCCAGGCCTGGCCAATATCTGGATGACATACCACTTACCATGACAGAAGTCAGCCAGCAGTGCCAGCTTGATATCAGACCCACATAGCAGCCAGACCTGTCTGCTATGTGGGTCTAATTCATCCATATGCTAGAATGCTACAAATTTTACTTAGTAAACACGCTGTCGATCATCTGCCTAATCACACAAGCCAAGGTGTGAAAACAGGTGTGGGTCACAATCAGCCAGGGTTTCGGGTGAACCCGCTGTGAAACCTAACCCCACCCTATCATGTGATTTCCTGAGGTCAAATGGCCCAGGATGTGAGTGGGCGTTAAGGCGTCTGTGAAGGGATCTCAAAACTGGATTATAGATGGCAGACAGCTGGTGTCATAAACCACCGCCTCTGTTCAAAGATGGTTGTTCAGAGTGGACATAGATGGCTTCTTTCACTACAACCCAACCACAGCATTGTTATTTCTCCATTCGTAGATTCTTTGGTGACTTTTTCTTTAGTTAAATGTATATTTCTCCTATTGTGTGTTGTTTTTAAAGTGTGCATTTTTATGCTTGAAAAAATAAAGAAAAACATCATTTGTGCCAAGAAAAAAAAAAAAAATAAAATGCTGTACTGCTGGATAATAAACTGCAGGGGGCAGATTTTTACAGACATGAAATGACATCACTGCAAATGGATTTAATGTTTAATGGAAGCCAACTTTAAACACTTTTGGAACACTTTGTCTTTTTTTAAGTCATATATGTTTCATATTTGTATTTTCATTTATGTCTTGTTATATTCTCATACAACTGTGTTATTAACAGTTCCAGTTAGTTCTGGCAATATGGAGTTTTGATCCTGCCTTAGACCGAGTATTTTTGTTTAGTCTGTATCATGTTTAACATGAGTTTTATCTGTCTTGACTTTCTGATTGGTGATTATATGCACCTTCATTCAATTACTCAGTGTTCATAGCTCAGTCTTTCCCTTTTTCTTTGTAGAAGCATTCATTTAGTTCTGTGATGGTAACTTTTCTCTGATGTGCTTCACGTATTTGTTTTCCCACATCCTCCTTCTTCCCTGGTTCACTGTGGTTTCGGAGTATCGTTTCATTGCATTTGTTGTTTACCTGAGTCCCACATTTCGGTCTTCACTCACCTATAGTACAACAATGATTGGTTAGTTTTAGTCACTGAAAAACAACTTGTAAGTTGGTTTATGCATAATAACGTTTATGCGTAATTGTGATATTAATGACAGCTGATGCTCTTCATGCAAAGCTGTGAAATCTGTTTCTATTAGCATTTTTGAATAATTGATAAATATCCTTTCTGCAAACCTAAATTGCAAATTACACCCATAATTTTGACAATAAAGGGCTGTTCTATTCTAAATTACTAAATCTGGTGTAGCAAACGTTCCATGGTGTTTATGAACCTTTTAATTTAATATTCAAGATTATTCTGCATGCCATTATGAAAGACCTAAAATGATGATTTACCATTGTTTTCTCATTTAAGCCTTTCTGTTTTTTCAGACATCATTTAGACTCTTAAATTACAAAATACATAACTAATCCAGACAGTCACAAAATTATTATTAATACTATTATTATTAGATAAAAAATGAGTCGGTCAGGCAGATTACTGGGCACATGTAGGAATGGCATTGATTTTCTCTCTAATCTTGAATGTCCTTTTTTCCTAAAATTTGAAATCAAGTTGTAACAGCCACAATGGTGTGGTGTCCCTTTAAGACACCCAAGTCGAGGGTTGATGGTGTCATCAGTATGCGCCACTGCTCTCTGTCTCTGTGATTGGCTGTGTCCCAATTCAGGGTATGCACGCTTGAAGTACGCACACTACGCGTACTACGGACGGTGCGTACTATAAGTACGGGAAGTGCGGAAGTGAGAGGCTTGTGAAATGGGACGGTCTAGCCTTCGTCGCGCTGTTCAGGTTGCCTAGCAACCATGATACTAACTGCGAGAAACGTGTCATACAGCAGTGTGTGACAGAAATGAAGGAGAAAAAATGTTCTGTTGGTTCTTCATTTTTGTCATGACATCACTTGTATTAGTTGAGTATCTGAGGCTGAAACCACGGGACTGTAAAACATGATAGTTGGGCTTTATTTCTGTACTGAAGTCATTTCAAGATTAGTTAGTAAATAACAATTAGCTAACGTTGTTCATGAGACTAAAATCATCTCACTGTGGTAATGTAAATATAATATGGCCAATATCATATGTATTGTCAGATTATTATGGTATATATATGTATATATATATGTATATTACAGCAGTGAGCTTGAACTCTGGGTCAAAGATTAAAGTTGCCGTTATTTATATTTCCTATCACCTTAAATCTTCACTCAAAGACAAGTATCTCTGACAGTGTATATATAGATGTATTATACATAAGAGACAAATATTGTTCGTTTAATATGTTGGAATTATTACATTTGGCTCAATGCTTACATATATGTGTAAAAAGGAAAATGTACGAGCTGTGAAAACTGTTTCTGATACAATGAAGAGTAGACTGATATATTAAATATTCCTTTATTGGGTGAGAAAATCATACCATGTCATAACTGCTTCAAGTCATACAGAATAGATATCAGAGCCATAAACAGGCTGACTTCTGCTAAATGGGTCAAACAGGGCAGAAAGTAAACAAACACATAACATCCTTATAGAATATGATGTAACACTATAGATCAACTTACCTCAGAATATATAAAGCATATAAACAATTACAGCAATATGATGCAACAAACACAGCAGTACTACTAATCCAAAATACTCAAAGCTTCATAGAACTGAAACAAACTTTTATTTTTAGCTCCATTCTGCTGCTGATACATACTTTAGGTTTCTGAATATTAAACTTGTTGCTGCCTTTCATAGTGTGTAACTTGAAGGCCCTGAGTACTTTCTCCCACACTGAAAACACTGGAATGATTAACATTATTTGAACATTACCTAATAAGACTGATTCAGGACAGACAATTAGTTATTTAAAAATTTTCTAGCAGTCCTTCACAAACAGGAACAGTCTGTCTATTCTCTCCATCTGTCAGCTGCTGCTGGCTCTTCCTCCTCCTCTTCCTCACACACTGCTGAGTTTGTCCTGGTGGATCATCAGGGGTGCAAAGCCTCACAGATGATGTGCAGCAGTGGGTCCCTCAGTCTGTCCTCACTCTGGACACTTGCAGTCATCACACATGGAAATCAAATGTGTGATAAGCTGCAGGATTCAAACACAAGTGTAACTTATAAATACATGTTCATACTTTTATTCCACAATCAGAGAGAAAGAAAAAGAGAGAGAGTGCAGGACAGACAGACAGGTGACAGTATCAGGTGTATACACTGCTACAAAACAGAACAGAGAAGGAAGATTTAGTGTTTGTGTTATTACGAGTGCTAAACAAGAAGAGTTCCAGATGGTTCAGTGGACACATGTGTGACTCTTGTGATTAAAGCATCTTTCTTTCAGCTTAACGAGTGAACCGTCAGCTCGTTCAAACACACGTTAAAGTCCGTTTGGCTCGACACCACCGAGCAGAGGCAGCAATATAACATAGCTAACATTAACAGTGCAGTGAATCCTGCTTGTGCCGTGATACTCAGGACTGCAAACCGAGCAGCATCACTGACTTTCAGCTTGTTGTGTTTGTGGATATATGACTGACTTTAATTATCCACAAAATCATCACATTCTCTGTAAGATTAAGGTCGACTATATATATATACATATGTATGTATATATATATATATATATATATATATATATAGAAGTAAAGGCTTTAAAACCAAGTTAATGCTGAAAGTACAAACATCACTAATGTCACATAACTTTGCCGACATGTGGCCAACAGTAATGTTTTAATGTTCTTAAACATTCGCACATAAATAAGTGCCATCATATTCAGTACTTACTTCTGACAGTTCACTCTTCGGCCGCTCCCTTCTGCCGTATTTTTTGGCAAAATTATCAACACCCACCGCTGCGCTATGAATTGTGGGATATATGGGGCCACGAAGCGTGCACCAGACCACGCTTGATATTTCGGGAAATCGACGGCGCATTTGGAGTATGCATTTGAAGTACACTTTGAATTGGGACAGCCGTCGTCGCGTGGCGGTGACGTATTCGCACTTGAAATGCGTACTTCAAGCGTGCATACCCTGAATTGGGACACAGCCATTGTCTGGACATGTGCTTGCACGCTAGTGCATGAGGTGGGACAGATGTTATGTTTTACCTCCCCAGACACCCTTTTATTTTTGCAACGTATGGGTTGTATGATCACTGTGCGCTGTTTGTTAAGCTGCAGCCGTTCAACCGGGCTTGTATGGTTGGTGAAGAGAATGTGCATTAAAGGATACGCTGTGGAATTCTTAGTACCAGTGTGATCGTGTATTCTTCCTACTATCCTGCTAAGGTTTCTACCGCCTCCTCTCAAGCACTAAACACAACCCAACGTTCCAAAATCTAATGAATACATTGAATAACAGACAGACATCATTAGTATTGATGTGGTTATTATTCCCCTCACTCTTAATGTCCCGCTCCATCACAAGATGAAGATGCATCACCCTCTAGACCAGCAGTTCCCAAACTTTTTTTGCTAGGCCCCCCCTTTGTTTTACAAGAAAAATGTTCGGCCCCCCCGGGCGCGCGTGCACGCACAAACATATCCTCCAACCACACACCCATATTTTGCTCCATTGCGGTTTATTTCACACCTCAATCATTTAGTAAAAAATTAAGCAAATACAAGTAATCTGCAATAAATGGTAGGTAGTAAGAAAGTAAACTACTAACTCTTTTACGCTACGTCCGCACCTACACGGGTATTTTTGAAAACGCAGTTGTTTCGTCCACACGTAAACGGCATTTCGAATCACCGGAAACGGAGATTTTTTAAAACTCCTTTTTTGCGTTTACGTGTGGACGAGGAATACAGAGTTCGTCACGCAACGTCAAAGGTATGTGCCTTTTTTCACGTCACGCTGTGCGCCACATTATTGTTTACATGAGATGAATTGCAGAATGGCGGATAGAGACAAAATACTGTTACTGTTAATCTTATTGTCTTCAGTTTTTACACGCTTACATACACACACGCAGTTACTGTCCCTCCATTTACAAAGGCAGAGGCGTCATGGTGTAATTATTTTATGTGTAGTTGTTTTTTTTTCCTGTGTAATAATATTGAACATTGCTATCAATACATTTTTCAAAAAATGCCTCTCTGTGCAAAATGATTTCAAAAACATAACCAGCTGTAGGATACTGTTTTGTCTGTGATTTGAACCGAGGGAACAAATCGTGGCAGGAACGGCCTGATGTTATTTGTATCCCGCTGTAACTTTACTGTATAAAGAGCTAACATTTCCAAAATGTCAGGAATAGTTAGTCATTACAAGAAGTCTTTGTGAACTAAAAATCAAGAATGTGTGATACTGTTTGTCCGTGATTTGAAGAGCCCAGCGCGTGCTCCCGACGAAGGGAAAGCCAATTCTGCAGGGAGACCTACCTCAGCACTTGTGCAGGTGAAACCAAAGGGAAGATATGCTTCACCATACTTTCTAGTCTTTGGCTTAGAATGAAGTTGGTTTGGAAACATATTCAGCGATGCTTCATCTCCTGCTTTGCGTTTGTGTGGGCGCCCCGTGCTAGCAGTGTCCAATTGGTTTTTTTTTTTTCCCCTTTTCATACCCCCCCCCCCCCGCATTGGCTCTGCGCCCCCCCTAGGGGGTGGGCCCCACACTTTGGGATGTTCTGCTCTAGACCAATTTCCTACAGCTTAGACCTCTGTGACACTCAACCGCAAGGTAAGACTAGTTGTGATTCAAAGCCATTTTAACATTAGCGTTAAGAAATCGTAAACACTAAGTAATTCTCAATCATCTAAGACAAATATGTTTTTATTAAGTAAAGTCGTTTGGCTATCACTACACTTCATTTGTGTGTCTTACAGGTTGCAGAGAGAGAGAGCTGATTAAAAAAGTAAGAGCAAAAACAAAGAAGTAACCCAAGTTTATTAGATATTTTTTTTTGTAATTAATCAAGCTGTGCATTTTCAGACATGTTTGTTGGACATGTCTATAAACTGTTAGAGTTTTTCTTTATTCAGTCAGTCACAGCTGCTTGCCATTTCCACCGACTTATACACATGTATAAAGTTTGAACACAAGCAAAGACACCTGACTGTTATTTAGAAGTTGAACTTTAAACAACGTGTTTGATCTTTCTGTTTTTTACACATGTATGAATGTTGTTACAGTAAAAGAGCTGCTGTAGCTTTCAAAGACACCCACTGTGGTCAACCGCTAATGTCAAAGTGTCACATTACATTTTTCCAAAACAGGCGTACCGACTTTGTGGTCAGCAATGAAGTATAACTGCCAAGTTTGATATTGAGCATGACTTTAACTGACTTTAAGTGTGGCTTAGGCTCAACAGAGTAGATTACAGTGAATATGAATTATTTCAGCAGAATTTACTCTCTCTGTGTCAAAATTCACTTAATAGTTACTTGTTGTATAAGAACTGGACACGATGGTTACATCCTTCTTTGGATCATGAATTCAGTTATGAAGTGTTTTGAAGTACTTTTTCACAGATTTAAGAAATGGGGATCAAAGAAAACATTTAAATGCCATGACTGTAAAATCGTACTATAACTCTGATAAATCCTTCTCTATAGGAGACTGCAGTGCCATTTGTGGACACACATGTGACCTGAGACTTTGTTTGTATAAAAAAAATCAGCTAAAAAAAGCAAATAGTTCTTGTGCATACATTTAATGTAGTTTTTAACTGAAATTACTTATAATCATCCCACAGATGTAACATTATCTACAGCTACTTTCAGTGCCATTGATATTCATTTAGATTATTTTTCTCCAATTGATCCTTCATTAATTACTTCCTCCAAAGCGTATCTTTTAGACCCTATTCCTACAAGACTGCTTAAAGAAATCCTGCCATTAATAAATCCTCTAATTTTAAATTTTATGATTATTTTAATCATATTATGATATTGATCTATATCTCTAAAATTAGGAATATCCTGTCTCAGAGTGACACTGAAAAACTAGTTCATGCATTTATTACTTCTAGGCTGGACTACTGTAATTCATTATTATCAGGATGTCCTAAATCTCCCTTAAAGCCTTCAGTTAATCCAAAATGCTGCAGCAAGAGTACTGACAGGGACTAGGAAGAGAGAACATATTTCTCCTATAATGGCTTCCCTTCATTAGCTCCCTGTTAAATCCAGAATTAAATTCAAAATCCTGCTCCTCACATACAAGGTCTTAAACATGTAGACCCCATCTTATCTTAGTGACCTTATAAGAAAGTAAGTAAGTAAAATGTTATTTATATAGCACCTTTCAAGCTAAAAATCGCAAAGTGCTTCACAGACAGTGTTGGGAAGGTTACTTTTAAAATGTATTCCACTACAGAATACTGAATACATGCCCCAAAATGTATTCTGTAACGTATTCCGTTACGTTACTCAATGAGAGTAACGTATTCTGAATATTTTGGAATACTTAATATATTATCATGCTGTTTACAACTACGTGAATGTACTATTGCTGTGATTTATTACTGTTACTGAAGGTCCGCGGCTCCGAACCGTAGTAAAGGGACCTCTGACTAATACGTCGGGTTCGTGTCGGGCTGGTAGCCGAAAACTAGCTTTACTTTGTTGTCTGGGTCAACTTTGCTTGCGGGAGACAGAGAGAGGCGTTGAAAGGCTGCTCCAACGGAACTTATTTTTTCCGGAGGAAAACACGAACACAGTGTACAGTTGAGTCTTAATAGCTTACTTACAGCTGGGCTCGTCAGGCACTCTTCTTGGCTGCTGTGGTTATTATTATATTTACATGCTTCCAGCTCCCGTTTTTGCTCCGTGACAGCTCGGACTTTTCCTTTCTCTCTCTCCGTCACTCAAAAACACACAACGTGTATGGCAGTCCATTCTCCCTGCAGCACGGACTACACTGCCCATGATGCTACATTCTTTAGGGCTATGCCTGTAGCATTCTGTCTATTAGCTTAGCACAACAACAACAACAAAAAGGCGCTCTCTCACCCAGGAAACACGCAGAGAGAGAGCGTCACCCTGTAACCATGGCAACCGTAACGCTGCCAAACAAACCCAAACAATCCTGACCCGCGACAATATGAAACAGGGAAGTACCGCCGTGTATTCCATTTATTTCAACAAAGTAACTGTATTCTGAATACCACCTTTTTAAACGGTAACTGTAACGGAATACAGTTACTCATATTTTGTATTCTAAATACGTAACGGCGGTACATGTATTCCGTTACTCCCCAACACTGTTCACAGAGAAGCTAAAACATAAAAACAAAAATCAACCAAAAGCAAGTTTAACAAGATGAGTTTTTAACTGCTTTTTAAAAGAGACCAATGAGTCCACAGATCTTAAGCTCAAAGGGAGAAAGTGTCATGTCTGTGTGTAGGCAGGCAGGAAGAGAGGACCCAAAATGCAGGAGTCACGGAGGCGGAAGTAACTCAAAACACACAGCTTTATTGCTGGTAAGAAGCAGAACAGAAAAACACTAACTAAACTGGGAGAACAGAATAACTAGGCAGGTTGGCAGGCTGGCAAACGGAACACACATAGGAAGCGAGGGTGAACAGACATTAATGACGGGACACCGAGTAGGGGAAGACACAGACACTAAATACAAGAAGTGAGCGGAGCGAAGAGGAAACAGCTGGGAGATACGGCTGACTGATTACACTAACGAGACATGGAGAACACAAAGCTGAACGCACTGACATAGGACACAGACCTACAAAATAAAACAGGAAGCACACGACGGACAGAGACACAGACGCAGACTCACAAGCAAGCATAATGACATCATGGACAGACAGAGGGACATACGGACAGAGAAGACTAAGCACAGGCAACCTAAACTAAACATGAGGGCAAGATAACAAAACCTAAACCAGAAATACTCATTATCGTCATCATCATCATCATCATCATCATCGGATAGCTAAAGAATCAGAATATAATTAAAACAGTATCACCAGAGAGTGAGAACTAGTCTATAATGCAAAATAAACCAAAACATAAGAAACTCAAAATGCTGGGTCGAACCGACCCAGGGCCGTGACAGAAAGTTCCATAGTCTGGGGGCCACTGTTACAAAAGCTCTGTCGCCTTTTGTTTTCAGCCTTGTATGATGGACAACCAGCAAGCCATGATCACATGACCTCAGGGTCCTGCTGGGGATTTAAGGATGTAAAAGATCACCACTATATGTTGGTCCATCCAGAGCCCTGAAAGTCAGTGTTATAATCTTAAAGTGGACTCTGAATTTAATAGGGAGCCAGTGCAGGTGGATCAGCAGGGGTGTGGCATGTGGCTTAAAGTACTGGTCAGAAGATTTGCTGCAGCGTTCTGAACAACTTGTAGATGCTCCAAAGAGGCTTTACATAAACAAGTGAACAAAGAATTGCAATAATTCAGATGAGATGAAACAAATGAATGTATGACAAATTAGAATTCTGAGCGTGATACAACGGGACCTCGCAATATTTCTCAAGTGATAACAACAGGAGCGGACCAGAGATTTAGCAGGAGCATCCAAAGTCAGAGCTGAGTCAAAAGTTACATCAAGGTTCCCGATAGAAGTTTGGCAAATGTAGCCAGTTTTCCATCACCCGAGGTACAAATGTTTTAGGAGCACAAACAAGGACTTCAGTTTTCACCTCATTAAGTTGAAGGAAGTTATCATCCATCCAAGCTCTAATGGAGTCCATGCACCAGTAGTTTGGAAACATCTTGGAGCTTAAGGGAGATACAAAACTGAATATCACCTTCGGCTCAGAAGGTGCTAAAGAGGGAGTATATACAACAGAAACAATAAAGGCTCCAAAACGGAACCTTGTGGCACACCGTAGCCAAGAAAAGTAGAAGAGGACCTATACTTAGAAGTAACCACAGAAAAAGATGTGAACCAGTCGAAAGCAGTCCGTGATATACCCACCCAGTGTCTCAGTCTATCTAGCAGAATTTGATGGTCCACAGTATCAAAGGTAGAGGTGCTGTTAGTACCATATCACCCCATTAGAGCACTTCGCTCTCACACTGCAGGCTTACTTGCTGTTCCTAGAGTATTTAAAAGTAGAATGGGAGGGAGAGCCTTCAGATTTCAGGCCCCTTTTCTGTGGAACCAGCTTCCAGTTTGGATTCAGGAGACAGACACTATCTCTACTTTTTAAGATTAGGCTTAAAATTTTCCTTTTTGTAAAGCCTAAAGTTAGGACTGGATCAGGTGACCCTGAATCCTCCCTTATGCTGCAATAGGTGTAGACTGCTGGGGGATTCCCATGATGAGTTGAGTATTTCTTCTTCAGTCATTGTTCTCACTCACTATGTTTATACACCAATCTGTATTTGATAATTAGTTATTATTAATCTCTGGCTCTCTTCCACAGCATGTCCTTTGTCCTATCTTTCTTCTCTCACTCTAATACATCAGAGTCAGGGTGAAAATGAAAAATGATTACAAGATTTCTTTAAGACAGGATTTGTTTGTTTCCTCCCCCTCTGTAAGAGAACTGTACACTAAGGCTATTTTTTAAATATAAACTGTTGTTTCAGCAGCAGAAATGAGTCACGGTGCTTTTACTCAGCAAGTCTTCATGGAGGTGAGAGCTCTCTGCATCTGATTGTGTGAATATTTTCTGAATTAAAAGAAAACTGTGAAGTTCAAATTTTTAAAACATAAATGAATAATTCTGAAATGTGATATTAATGTGTGTTTCATGCAGAGGAATCACTTGGTGACGCCTCAGAGAATGGTCAAGTAGAAGTGCTGCAGGGCCCCCTGTTGCAAAAAGTAGACATTACAGCACTTCTTGTAAAAAAGAAAAAAGAAAACCTCTTTATGCACTAATACTGTTCGATAATAAACCTCACTTGTCACAAGGGGTCTCCACGTGCATTAACTGACAGATTTTTAGGCCAGAAAGATGCTGTTCCCAATACAACAACAAAGGGATTTGTGTCTCCTCCTGGACAAATAAATAAACCAAATTCAAGAATAATGGTTCCTTTCTTTAAATGACTCAAAGCATTGTGTTTAAATAATATTACACAGTAGTTACTGTTGGTGTAGTAGTAGTAGTGGTTTGTACTGTAATGGACTGCAATGTACTGTAATGGAGGTATAGTTAAAAAAAACAAAACAATAGAATCCTAAGTCAGGCTCTGACTGTTCTCATTTCCCTATTTAGGTGTTGAGGTAAAGTTCATCTACAATGTAGGCAACAGAAAATAGAGCAATAAAAAAATCATTATTTTTCTCCACTTGTGCTGTAAAAAATGATTCAAGCTGAGATTCAAGCTTCATTAGTATTAAAATGTAGAATGAAATAAATCTGAACATGTACTAATAATATTATTTTATTACATTATCATATTACATTATAGAGCCCATACTTTCTTGTAAAAGTACAAAATAGCTGTACTTTTGCCACCTCTGACTCAGTGTCAAACCGCATGTAGCCTTTTTTGCCTAAAGAAAATGAATGTTGCAATGATTTATGATGCACTGCAGGTGGCAGAGTTGGACTACAATGGACTGCAAATGACTCGCCCAAAAACTGAACACATATACATTTACTGGCCTCTTCATAGATCCAAACAAGCATTGTGACTTTAATCTCAGGATTAAAACCCACTTTTTTTTTTTTTTCCAGTGGCCCGCTTGGAAGTTGGAAAAACAAAAGTTGTATTAGTAACACTGATTTTTTTAAACCTGGCCCCCAGCAAAACCCCAGGATTGCCATGGCTTCAGTTTTTTTTTGACCCTGAAGCATTTCTCTGATTCAAATCTAATTAGTCATTTTAGTTCGTGGTTGTCAAATGAGTCGGTAGCTTTTGAAGAACCTGTCATCATCTTGTCTCATTGAGCAACCTGGTTACTGTATATATATATATATATGTATATATATATATATATATATATATATATATATATATATATATATAAAATTGCAACATACAGTGTTTACTCCAGCTCCACAGAAAATTATTACAAAATTTATTGTTTTATTTATTTTTTTTGTTTTTTGTTTTGCTCGTCAGTCACTTCATTAGGTACACTTGTTCAACTGCTCATTAATGCAGACATCTAATGAGTCTACTAAACTATAGCCTTCCCCACTATTCTACATGCGTGGGAGGAGACCAGAAGAATATCTAAACATGCAGTTTGAAACAAGGTTTACAAATTTAAGTACAACAATGACAACTATTATCAAAATCAACCTGACAGTCAGGCTTAACAAACATTGAATATTTGAAAATGAACATTTTGATTTTTTTCTCTTAAATCAACTCTTCTCTCTTTTCAAAATGTAAATTCAACTACTAATCCAGACAGTCACAAAGAGACAGGTCCTTCCTCCTCTGCTGCCACACCTTGGATCACTGCCACCATTTTATTTATTTTTCTCTTGATTGTGATCGTGGGACTGTATCACTTTAGCAAAGGTTAGTGTGACAGAGGTAAACAAAATATTGAAAACTTTGTCTTTTCATGCAGAACTTTGGATTCATTGCTTTTGCTGTGCTGTACTGCACTCTCATGTGCTTATGAACTAAAAGTATATGTTTTCTTGGCAACAATCTGGAATCAAGGCACCTTAAGCATTGTGACATGGAGAAATTAAAAGTGATGATTGCATGTCACATATAATGTTTGAAAAATATTTTGTTCATTTTTCTAAATGTAGATGGTTAAGGCACAACTGAGGCTCAAACAGGTCAGAACAGAGATACTGTGTTAATATTTCTGTTCATTTTTATTGTTCAGTGGAACAAATGTAATGTTTATAACAGATACTTTCTGTACCTTATATTTGAGAAATGATTTTATCTCAGAAGCTGAAATAATAATTATGATGATAATATTTAGCAGACTGTTCTTGCCCAAGAGATGTACTGATTAGATTATGCATTGTTTGAAATCAACATGCCTGTTGTACACATTAACATCTAGTTACTCTAAGACGTAGTTTATCAATATTTTAATGATTTTAATGTTTTGTGTTGCTGTGTTCATAGAGGCCAGTAGAGTGAATGCAGGTAGAGCAACATGTGCTGCTGTATGAAAAAACAGGAAGAAGAAAGGTATGTTTTTGAGGAGCCTTCAACCAAAATAGCACAATAGTTTTTCTATGAAGTCGTAAGCAGAAAAAAAGTGCACTGTCTGAATGTTTTGTCAGTGTATATGTGCTATTTATAAATGTGTAGATGCTGATGATAATTTGAGCTTATTGAACTTACGCGTCAAATAAAAACCACATAGACTCTAAGTCTCTTTCAGACATGTACTGTATCTACAGGGAGAGCTTTGAGTTTCCTCATACAGCTCAGAAAGGTTACATGTGGCAAGAAGTACAACTTCTGACATGCATATCATTTCAACATAGGTTGAAAGTAAATGCTAGTTTTATTTTTAATCTAATCTGGTAAAAATGATTGAGCACTGAAAAAGTATATGAGTTAAAAACTCAACTAAAGGTGAAAATATGAACACATATAACATAATTAATTGTAATTAAACTTTCAATTTTACTTATACAGCGCCTAATGATAACAATACTGGCTGAAGGCGCTTTATATTGTAAGGTAGACCCTACCATAATACATATAGAGAAAAACCAAAAATCATATGATCCTCTAGCAAGCAGTTTGGCGACACTGGGAAGAAAAACAACCCATAAACCCTCCAAAACAGAAATCAGTTCCATACATAAACACCGAAATGAGTAGCTCCACCGTAATTGTTGATCACTTCAAAAATTCGTTGTGGCATGCTTGCTGCAAGTGTTTCCATGAGTTGATTGCAAACATTTCTCCAAATTTTGAAGACGGCCGCACGAAGGGCATCTACTGTCTGGAACTGTTTTCCATTTTTGTAAACTTCCCTTGCCATCCATCCCCAAAGGTTCTCAATTAGATTTAAATCAGGGGAACATGCAGGATGGTCTAAAACAGTGATGTTATTCTTCTGAAAGAAGTCGCTTGTCCTGTGGGCATTGTGTACTGTAGCGTTGTGCTGTCATCCCCACACACACGAGGGCCCTCAGTCATGGGATGCTCTGCAATATCTCGACATAGTCAGCAGTCTTTGATGCCCCTGCACCTCCTGAAGCTCCATTGTTTCACTGGAGGAAAAAGCACCCCAGACCATTGTTGTGCCCCTCCACTGTGGTATGAAGAAAACGTCTCAGGTGGGATCTGCTTTTCATGCCAGTAACATTGGAAACCATCAGGACCATCAAGGTTAAATTATTTCTCATCAGAGAATAAAACTTTCTTTCACCTTTCAATGTCTCATGTTTGGTGCTCTCTTGCACAGTCCAAAGAGTGAGTCATGTGGTGTTCAAGGGGACTAGGCCTTTGAAGACATTTTATGTTTTTGAAGCCCTTCAGTCTCAAATGCCATCTGATGGTTATGGGGCTGCAGTCGGCACCAGTAACAGCCTTAATTTGGGTCGAGGATCATCCAGTGTCTTGACAGACAACCAATTGGATTCTCCAGCTTAGTGCTGGGGAAAATTTCTTTGGGTCTTCCACTTGACTTTTTTTTCCATAACTTTCAGATCATTTAAGAAATTCCAAACGACTGTCTTACTGTGTCCCACCTCAGCATTGATGGCTCACTACGAGAGACTGTGTTCAACAACCTGACCACCTTCAAAAAGGAAAAGTTTTTTGCCTTTGCCATCAGAATGTCATGACAGTGTGATTACCTGACAGAAAATGACCATGAACCCACATTTTTGCACAGATTTGGCCTTTTAAACGCATGTGGTCCTAAACTTTTGACCAGTTGTAAAACAGCCTGATAATCTGTGGATTATCACAGATCATTATGTAGTAGTAGTTTAGCAGTTTGGTAATTCATCAGTAAGCTAAATCTCCCACCTTTTCCTTGTCTCAGATTCATTCCAAACACACTGCAGTTGTTTGGAAATAAATTTGTGCCTGTATGACTATTCATTTATTTAGTTTATTTTTTTATGCTTGTTTTATTTATGGACATGTTGTACAGTATTTTAGAGTGAAAATGGTGATATTTAGGCTACTTTGCTTCTATCAAATGCCAAAATGCATGAAATTTGATCTGAACAGTATGTAGAGTACAAATATACTAGATCATGCATCACCATAACAAATGTTTTCATCACTGCTATTGTATCAAAAACTGGAGCTGATGACTGTATTTTAATCTCTACATTAACTAAAGATTATGGAATAAATATTAATGATAGTCTTCACACAAAGTTCACAATAATAATGATTATTATGATTAAAACATTTCATACTCACATAGGTCAAAGGTCAAAGTGTGGAAAGTCTCTTAAAAACCCAATGGAAACATCTTATCAGCCAATCATTCAATGCATGTAAGGATATAAACAGAGTGAAATATCCTAAATGATGTTAACTTCAAGCATGGTTCAAATTTGGTATCAGAATGTGAAAGTGTGGTTGCTTGGGTATATGGCTAAATTTAGTTGAAAAGTTTGAATATCCAGAGGCTCAAACAAATGAGCTCATCATGAGACCACAATGATCACATGATAAACATTACTTTCATGTATACACTCATCACTTTACTAATTTATTTGGTACCAGGTTGGACCCCTTTTGCTTTCAGTATTGCCTTAATTCTCCCCCTGAAGGGAGGAGATATGTAATCAGTTATATTTGTTTATCTGGCTGTCTGTTTGTTATCGGCCCAGCTTCCACATTATATCATTTTCCAATTTTCTGTGATGGCAGATAAATATAACACTTTGAGCTGATTTAGTTTTGTGAAAATTAGGTAAAGGTCACACAAAAATGTGAAAATCAGTAAAAATATATATATACATTTTAAAATTTTGTTTTCTATACCAGTCCTTCGGAGGCATCAGTACCTCACTTGGCTGAGGGTTAAACTTCATGTTTTGTGCCCGAGGTCAACGTTGACCTCGTGATATATCATATGAAAGGGCATGAAAAGAGCTGTGCAACATTTTGTTTTTAACACACTGCCCTAAGATATTACAGTGATTCCATAACTGACTGATGTCATTATATTGTAATAAATACAAGTTGACTTCAACATGTTGTAAAGGAAACGTCACAAAATATCAACGTTTTAGTAAAGCCCTAGCCCTTGGGGGTAGTTGTGCTTTCTGAATATTCTTGTTCTTCATGATATAGTTTCAACAACATGCTGAAAACATTCCCCAGAGATTTTGGTCCACATTGACATGATAGCATGGCACAGTTGATGCAGATTTTTCAGCTGAAGATCAATCATGGAAATCTCCCAAAGGTGCTATATTAGATGGATCTGATTACTGTGGCGGGCTCGAGAGTAAAGTCTGTAAATCCGTTTGAGATGATTTTAACTTTGTGACATAGACATTATCGTACTGCAAGCAGCAATCAATCAATCAATCAATCTTTATTTATAAAGCACTTTTCATACAAACTGTAGCACAAAGTGCTTTACATGGTTAAAAGCAGCCCACCCCACCCTCCCACTCATTCCCCGCACTGTCATTAACAGAAGCGGTCATGATACACACATCCCCCACCCCCCACACACACATACACACATACACACACACACACACACCTAAAGAGTAAAATTGGGCTGGAGCATGGATGAACTGTGTGCATAACGGGAAAGACATGGTCAGCAAGAATACTTGGGTCGGTTGTGGCATTTAAATGATGCTTAGTTGGTACTAAGGGGCCCAAAGTGTGCCAAGAAAACAACAACACATTTTTCAAATCCATTATTGTCCAATTTTGGTTCAAATCCAGTAGATCAGCATTTTGTGAAATGGTGAGACCAAGCACAATGTTCAATATTTTATAGATGTTATTTCAGCAAAATCAGAAGATTCTTAGTTTCTAATTAAATCTAAGTGCTTTAAGACATCTGGCAAAGTGTGTGAAATATGCGAAATATCTCATCATATATTGAACAGATTACCACAAAATGGTTTTGAAGATTGTAACTATTGATGGCTTTCATATGCTTCCTTAACGTTTCTCTTGTGCAAACGAAAAAACTGTGTTCATTTTTATTATTTGTTTATTCATGTGTTGAAATATCTTATTAAATAAGAAATTGGTACAGAGTTTATAGTCTGTATAGTTTACAGACTGTAAAGTATGAACAAGATTTAAGTTTGTTTTGATTTTCAGTAACAATATTACTGTAACATCAGTTAAGTCATTACAAGCTAGTGATGAACATCAAAGTAACAATGCGAGCATGGGAAACATGAACCAGAAGTGGTTACTTGTTCCACCCACTGATTGTGAACTTCACTATCACTGAGGCTCGACTTGTCACAAGAGCAAATCGGTCTCAATGGAAAATACTTTCATTAAACTACTTTGTTGCATTGCATGAAGTTTTAAAAATATTTGATATTAAAACAGTTTGAGCAGCAGGAAGACACCCGTGCTCACTGCCGTAACACCTCAGTCTTGAGTTTGCAGCAAAACAACATGGATGTCAGGGCTCTCGGCATCAGACTGTGTGAGTAATTTCTCAATTTCCACATTTGAAAAAAAAATGTATATGTGTAAACAAATAAGATAAATACACATAAATAATATATATACATATCATATGTAATAATAAATAAAATAGGTAAATATAATATGCAATAAATAAAAGCTTTTTCATTCTGTTAAAAATGTGTCAAGGAGAAAGGACTGCGTTTTTATGGAACGGTTATGAAATGTCCTCTTCGTCACATACCTTTAATGCACATGTGATGATTTAATTTGTTTTACTTTAAACCAAAGTAGCCCATAGCCTAGTGGTCAAGTTATGATATGTAACAAAATGTTTTATTAGTTCCCCTAAAAATCGGCAACACTTTTATCTCTTCAGTGATGACCACTATGATTCTGCTGGGTGTTCAGGGTCAGAGAGTTGGTGAGTACCGGCTATGTTCCTGCTTATTTAAACTTCATTTTCCATTTAATTCAATTTTTTGTATTTTAATTAGCATTTTATGTCTTTCATCAATCAAATACAATCCAGAGGTTTTAGTAGTAAAATACTTTTTTGTGGTAATGGCTGACATAAGTAAGTTAATCAAGTGCGCAAAATATTCCATATTTTTTAAAACCTTGTGTAATCTTCAGGTATTTTATCTTCCTTTTCTCTTTTAAATTTTTTAACATTGAACATTTATTCCACACTGTTTCAAAGAGGCGGGCCTTTTCCCTTCAGAGGAAGCACCGTGGATCCTTGTCTTTACTTTATTGGATGCTCTGTTGCTGTTGCTCGGAATGTACTTTGTCAACGATTGCTTGTACAGAAGTAAAGGTAATATTATGTACATTACAGCAAAAATTTCTGGCACAACTTCACCTACTTCCAAGGTGCATGGAGAGGATGAAAAACTCACAATGCAGGGACTCCAGCAACACTTAAAATTAAAGAGGAACAACTTAATCAACTGACCAACCCGTCTAAGTTTGTGGCTTTCATCAGGGTAATGACCCTGACAAGTGTTGCTGGAGTCCCTGCGTTGTGATAATTTGTATATTAAAAGCCATGAAACCTTGTGTTAATTGCTTTTGCTTTTTGCACGCTCACATCATGCTTTGTTAAACCAAAAGTGATCTGGAATCATTGCACCATAAATATTGTTAGCTGAAAAATGTGTTACATTTATTACATGCTTAATGTTGAGAAATCACAATTAATATTTGCATTTCTTTATAAAGGAGATGCTTTTGTCTGTCAACAAAAGAACATAATTCAGGCTCAGCCGAGAATCAAACTGTGTTTGAACACAAATGTTGTGTCTATTAATTGTTATTACATTTGGAAAAAAACCCCACAGTGTATATTATAAGTAAGAGGAAGGACATTTAATCAGGCATCTTTTTTTATTTTTAGTAATAATACCAGAGTAATAAATACAATTATAATCTATACATTCATATATAAATAATTAATAATTAATAATAAACATTTCAAACAAATGAAAACAAAAGACGAAACGGTCTCCTTTTTTGTCTTGTTTTTGGTTTTTTGTTTGTTCATTGTGTACACACTATTTAGAATGAAACATTCACTCTAGTTTTTGAATGAAACTCTTTAAAAGCCTGAGAGACTCAGAAAAATATTTAAAACCTTTGAAAATTTCAGTATTGGGAAAAATACACAAATTGTCTAAAATATAATTTTTATTCCTCAAATCTGTGATGCTAAAAAAGCAACGCAAAGCTTGACTAGCTATGTTAATGAAATATATAATAAAAGTCAAGACACTGTTTAGATCAGCTGATATTTATGTCATTAAGATGAAACTGCAGAAAAACAATGTTCTGATGTAACAGTGACATTATTTTCTTCTGATTGTCAGATTTTCCCAAGATTTCAAATTAGATCTATTGAATACAGTGAATAGCAAATAGTGTTCGTCATCACTGATGTTACTGTGGTTGTCGGTCCTCTCACTCTGGCTGTATCTCTCCATTAGATGATGACATGTTATATTCCAGAGCCATTTACTACACCTTACGCCCGGGTGAGACTAAACTCAAAGGTGAGTTTAATGATTCCATATGTTCAGTATTTAAATATGATGGGTTCTACACATTAATTAGAAATGATATCAGGAAAAGGAACACAAACACTAAAGCTTGACTAGCTATGCTAACAAAATGCAGGGTAAAAATCAAGAAACTGTTTAGAGCAGCTGATATTTATGTCATTAAGATAAAACTCCTCTCACTCCGGCTGTATCTCTCCATTAGATGATGACATTTTATATTCCAGAGCCATTTACTACACCTTACGCCCGGGTGACACTAAACTCAAAGGTGAGATTAACTGTGATTAATCATTCCTAATCCATTACATTCAGATAATATGTAATATGTGATGTGTATAAAACATTAAATACTAGCAATTTTAATAAAACGTATTGTTCATGGCAAAAAATTCATGTTTGTTATGAAGATGCCCTGTGAAGTTAATTTTGGTGTGTAATACCAACAATAGTATTTTTTCTATCCTTTAAAGAAAATAAATACATTTTTGTTCTGTACTTCTTATAAATCGAACAGGTCTCAGAAAAGGAGCAGAATGAAGACAAAATCACATCTGAGTGAAAGTGAAGACATTTATCACACATTGTTATTACAATTGAACAAGCTGTACATTGTCTGCTATGTATATAATTAAACTATAAAAAACTATAGGTACCAATAAAGTTCACATGCTAACAAATGTTGTCTGTTATGTAGATATTTGTTAAATTAAACCACTTGTTGCTTCTGCTCTTTTTGCTTGTGCATGAATGTTGTTCAAAAGAAAAAAAGCTGCTGCAGCTCATTTCTTCTAAACAGCAGGTACTCACTGTGGTCAACCACTAATGTAAATGTGTTGCATTGCTTTGTTTTCCAAAACAGCTGAACCAAATTTGTGGTAAGCAGTGAAATACACCTGCAAAGGTTACTGAAAATGTCTCTATGTGTGGTGTAATGCACACACTGAATAACTGGTGGCTTGTTTCATGCTGCAGCAGAAACTGTTCAGTAGAGTCAAAGAAAACAAGCCATTTTTTTTAGGTCAGACTGAGTGTCTTGAGAAGTGAGATGATGATATGTTTAAGATGCTGAGAGGTGGAGCTCTTTTCTAATTGAATATTTAGAATTATATCAGGCCAAATATCAGTATAAGGATTAAAATGAGCCTTCATGTACTCACTCGTTTTTTTTTTTTAATCCACAAACCAGGGAAGGGAACAGAACAGAAGTCTTCTAATGAAGTCACAAAAGCTTCCTAATATTTCATTACGGATTGGAATATGGAGTGTAAAAAATATAAATATGCAAAGGTTTAACATTACCCTTCTGTCAAATTAAATCAACTCTTGAAATTTAGACATTACTGAAATTTGTGTTGTTCATGTTAAAAAAAACATCCATTGTAATTCCACCATGTATGTGCCAAAATAATACAAATAAAGATACTGTATATGGTAAAGCCCTGAATGCCAGCCTGAGGGTCTACCTAACCCAGATGAGTTAAAGACTGAACTTTCTCTGTCATCAAGGGCTACTGGCACTGACACTATACTAAGTAAAACCTGTGCGTGTGGCAAAATTTCAATTATATGTGATTTCATTGTCCTGTTTAAATTTAAACCTCTAAGAGAGAGTATTCTGGCCCAATTAATTTTATCACATCTGACTAGAAATCTTAAGTGGTGTCTTTTGTTTATTGACAGAGTCCTCTGACTGATTCTGCTTCTTTGGGGGGGACCCCAAAAAACCAAAACATTTTTTACATACAGCCAGTCTTACTGTGGTATTAGATTCTGTAATTTCTGCAGCCAGTCACACAGACACTCAGAGCCTGACTGTCATAATTACATTACCATTGCTTATTGCATCATGTGTAAAGATTCTCAGTCATCCAGGTCAAGGAGCTTGGAAAGAAAAGGGTCTGGAGATTTAAGCCCTATGTTTGTGTCCCCCAAGAGGGACATGGACCCCCTGTTGGTCCTCTATCTAATCACATGAACTAAGTTGTGAAAAAGGGTGTAGGTCACAATCAGCCAAGGTTTCGGGTGAACCCGCTGTGAAACCTATCCCCACCCTATCATGTGATTTCCTGAGTCCAAAAGTGGCGGTCAAGGTGTCTGTGAAGGCATCTCAAAACTGGATTACAGATGGCAGACAGTTGGTGTCGTAAACTGCCTCTGTTCAAAGATGGTCGAATACAGTGGACACAGACGGCTTCTTTCACTACAACCCAACCACAGCATTGTTATTTCTCCATTCGTAGATTCTGTGGTAACTTTTTCTTTATTGAAATGTGTATTTCTCCTGTTTTGTGTGGTTTTTAAGGTCTGTTTGCAGTTTATATACTTGAAATAATAAAGAAAAATGCCAGTTGTGACAATAAATAAACAAATAAATAAAATGCAGTACTGCTGGATAATAAACTGCAGGGGGCAGAATTTTACAGACATCAAATGACATCACTGCAAATGGATTTATTGTGTAATGGAAGCCAACTTTAAACATTTTTGCAGCACCTTCTGTCCAAGTCATATTTATTTATTTTATTTCATTTATATGTTGTTATACTCTCATACAACTCTGTTATTAACAGTTCAAGTAGTTCTGGGAATATGGAGTTTTGATCCTAAATTAGACTGAGTATTTGTGTTTAGTCTGTATCATGTTTGCCATGTTAAGCATGTTTATCTGTCTTGTCTTTCCGATTGGTGATTAGATGCACCTTCATTAAATTCATCAGTGTTCATGGCCCAGTCTTTCCCTCTATCTTTGTAGAAGCATATGCAAGAGCTAAAATGATGATTTACTATTGTTTTCTCATTTAAGCCTTTCTGGTTTCTTAGACATCATTTATACTCTCAAACTAAACCACACATAACTAATTCGGACAGTCACAAAATTATTAATAATGTTATTATTATTAGATGGAAAATGAGTCTGTCAGGCAGATTCCTGGGCACATGTAGGAATGTCATCGATTTTGTTTCTAATCTTGAATGTCCTATTTTCCTAAAATTCAAAATCAAGTCTAATGAATACATTGAATAACAGATAGTGATCATCATGACTAACATTGCTGTGGTTATTATTCCCCTCACTCTCACTGTCCCTCTCCATCACAAGATGAAGATGCATCACCCTCTAGACCAATTTCCTACAGCTTAGGCCTCTGTGACACTCAACCACAAGATAAGACTAACTGAAAGCCATGTAATTAAAAAACATTTTAACATTAGCATTAAGAAATCTGAAACAGCAAGTAATTTGTAATCTAAGACAAAAAATTGTTTTTTTATGTAAAATGTTTTAGCTACCAATTGATTTAATTCCACCTGTTGTCAAAGCAGAAGCAGGAACCAGCAGAGAGTTGCCCTCAGCAGGTCGCTGCCAACACACAGCAGAGGATCCCTGCTATTCGACAATTCAGTAAGTAGGGAAATTATGCTTCATGTGCTGCAGTCAGATAATAGTAATTAGTAAATTTGGGATTGGCAATATAGACAGTTACATACTATTAAATGGCAATGGAATATGTATAGTTTGTCATACATTTCACTCACACCCAAATGTATGTAGAATAAATCTTTGATTCTTTGATGACATTCTTAGAATTTTTTTTTAACTGCTGTACTTTACATTTTTTCTTCTACTCTTCGTTTGTGTGTCTTACAGGTTGCAGAGAGAGAGAGCTGACTAAAGACATAATCACATCTGAGTGAGAGCAAAAACAAAGAACCAACCCAAGCTTATCAGATATTTTTTTTGTAATTAAAAAGCTGTGCACTATCAGACAGGTTTGGTCTACATGTCTATAAACATGTTGTAGTTTTTCTTTATTCAGTCAGATACATCTGATGCAGCTGCTTGCCATTCCCACGGTGTTATACACATGTATAAAGTTTGAACACAAGCAAAGACACCTGACTGTTATTTAGAAGTTGAACTTTAACCAAAGCGTTTGATCTTTCTGTTTTTTACACATGTATGAATGTTGTTACAGTAAAAGAGCTGCTTCAGCTTTCAATGACACCCACTGTTGTCAACCGCTAATGTCAAAGTGTAACATTAGATTTTTCCAAAACAGGCGTACTGAGTTTGTGGTCATCAGTGAAATATAACTGCCAAGTTTGATATTGAGCATGACTTTAACTGACTTTAAGTGTGGCTTAGGCTCTACAGAGTAGATTACAGTGAATATGAATTATTTCAGCAGAATTTACTTTCTCTGTGACATAATTCACTTAATAGTTACTTGTTGGATAAGAAATGGACACAATGGACTCATCCTTTGCTGGATCATGAATTCATTACGAAGTGTTTTGAAGTACGTTTTCACAGTTTTAAGAAATGGGGATCTTAGAAAATGTTTAAATGCCATGGCTGTAAAAATGTACTATAACTCTGATAAAGTACCCACACTATCCTTCTCTATAGAAGACTGCAGTGCCATTTGTGGACACACATGTGACCTGTGACTTTGTTTGTATAAAACATATCATCTTAAAAAGCAAATAGTGCTTGTACAAACATTTTACGTATATTTAACTGAAATTACTCATAATCATTTCACAGATGTAACATTATCTACAGCTACTTTCAGTCAGTTTCAGTCTACTTTCAGGGTCAGTTCTACAGGCAGAAACATGGGTGTGCCATGGGTTCCCCAGTTTCACCCATCGTGGCCAATTTGTACATGAAAGAAGTGGAAAAGAGGGCTTTGCTATCCTACCCTGGAACACCACCAAGTCATTGGTTCACGTATGTGGATGACACCTGGGTGAAAATCAAATCTCAGGACGTACCACATTTCACGGACCACGTTAACTCGGTGGACCGACAGATCAAATTCACCAGGGAGGATATGAAAAGTGGCAGGTTAGCCTTCTTAGACTGTGAGATTTCCATCAGTAATGGGGGACATCTAAAAGCTGACGTGTACCGTAAACCTATGCATATGGATCAGTATTTAAGGTTTGACTCTCATCATCCACTGGAGCACAGACTGGGTATCATCAGGACGCTACAACACAGAGCGAACACCATCCCCACAGAGACAGTGGCCAGGGAGGCAGAAGAACAGCACATCAAGAAGGCCCTGAGCAAATGTGGTTATCCCAGCTGGACTTTTGTCAAAGCTGGAAAGACACCTAAAGAAAGCTCCAGCCGTTCCAGGAGAGAAGGACAACCGGTGAAGCGGATGGCACAACACAGAAGAGCTACCTCATCAGGCCAGGACTCTGCAGTCTATTTACACCTACAGGCCAATGGACACTCTTTCAATGATGAGGATGTACACATCCTGGACAGGGAGGAACGCTGGTTTGAGTGCGGAGTCAATTAGGCCATTTACGTGAAAAGGGAAAGAACATCTCTGAATCGAGGAGGGGGCCTAAGGGTACATCTTTCGCCATCTTACAATGCTGTGATTGCAGCCATTCCCCAACTCTCTGTGAATGGTACTCATGGCCATTGATCAATGTTCTTTGATCAGTGGGTTTTGGTCAGTAGTTGTTGATCAATGGTCATGAGAATTTGCATAATTATGATTAAGGAACTGACCTCACAGCCCATTGTTCCTTCAGTGGGCTGGTTTCAGTCATTATTCAAATGTACTGTTTATAAGACTGGGGAAACCTGCAGTCAGCTGAGACTGAAGAAGTCACTTGGATGAGTGACGAAACGTTTCTCCCACAAAACGCTACGTCCAGATGAACAGAATCAACTTTTGGAGATTTACTTACCTGGATGATTGAGCATGCATCAAGAAGTTTCTTCTCTCACCCTAATACATCAGAGTCAGAGTGGACATAAAGAAATCTTGTAATCATTTTTTATTCTCTGAGACAGGATTTGTTTGTTTCCTCCCCCTCTGAAAGAGAACTGTACTCTAAGGCTATTTTTTTGAATATAAACTGTTGTTTCAGCAGCAGAAATGAGTCACGGTGCTATAACTCAACAAGACATCATGGAGGTGAGAGCTCTCTGCATCAGATTGTGGGAATACTTTCTGCATTAAAAGAAAACTATGGAGTTCAAAATTTTAAAACATAAATGAATAATTCTGAAATGTGATATTAATGTGTGTTTCATGCAGAGGAATCATTTGTGACAGCTCATAGAAAGATAAAGTAGAAGCACTCCTGTTGCAAAAGGCAGACATTGTAGCACTTCTCGCAAATTGAAAAAACAAACAAACAAACAAACAATAAAATTAAAAAAACAAAGTGTTGCATCTTCACAAAAAAAATAAAAATAAAATAACTGAGCCTTACGCCGGAGTATCGTTGCAACTGGTTTACTGAACCTTCTTTCAGTGCACGTACAGAACATCAGTGTCCATTATTTTACTGCCTCCTACAGGACACACTCTTCTTCCACTTTCTACAACATTCATGTAACACAGAACCTATACTGCCTCTCCTGGCATTACCATTGTAACAACACACTCATTCTGTTTCTTTCAGAAGAATAACAGGAACTTAGGATCTATGTATCTATGAATAATAACTATTATGCATACTCATACATTTATATAACCAACTAATTTCTTGCGATACCACATCTCCTCCCCCCTTAAGTTAACAACTACCTGGACTTACAAAATAACTGCTTATGTAAAGAACGCTTAACAAGTAATTAAGGTAACCATATAACCATACATATGTTTCCATGTTCTTTATTTTTTTTTTTTTTTTTACAATCTTTTTTTTTTTTTTTTTTTAAACTGACTAGGAAGGTACATCCTTCCTGTGAGATCAGAGCGCATTGTTGCTCTATTCCTGGAAGATCTCACTCTATCTAACAAAGTCCTTTAAAGTCTCTGGTGGACGTCTCTCTCTCTGAGAACGTCGCAACACTGGTGTCATTGAGGAGTCTCCGGGAGCCGGAGTCTCCGAAGCATACGGCAACTCCGATTCCGGAGGTTGTGGTGATGTGTCCACCTCTGATGGCAAGCAGCACTCAGGCACTGCTTCTTGGTCCTGCAATGGCTCCACCTCCCTGTCAGCTGTACTGGGAACAGTGTCAGCCACTCTTGCTCTCACCTGATCCACGTGCCGCTTCACAGTTTGACCTGATCCAAGGGTAACAATGTAAGACACTGGACCCGATGCTCTCACAATGACTGCAGGAATCCACTTCGGGCCATAGGAGTAGTTTCTGATGAAGACCTTGTCTCCTGGTGTGAAACTTCTCAGTCTTTTCTTGGTGTCATGATTTTCTTTCTGTTTCAATTGTTTATGCTGCACTTTTGTTTTCACATCAGGCATGAGCAAGTCCAAAACTGATCTGAGTCTCCGTGACATCATCAACTCTGCTGGTGATAAACCAGTAGTGGCATGCGGTGTGATACGATAACTGAATAGAAATCGGGACAGTCTGGTTTGCAAGGTATCACCTTTGACTTTCTTCATCCCCTCCTTAAAGGTCTGGACCGCCCTCTCAGCCAGCCCATTTGAAGAAGGGTGGAAAGGTGCTGATCTCACATGGTCGATTCCATTCTGCTTCATGAATGACTCAAATTCAGCACTTGTGAAACATGTTCCATTGTCTGAAACTAACATTTTAGGTAGTCCAAACACACTGAAACTCTGGCGCAGTTTCTCTATAGTCACCTGTGATGTAGAGGATTTCACAGGGTAAATGTCCATCCACTTGGAATGAGCATCCACAATGATCAGAAACATTTCCCCGAGGAAAGGCCCTGCATAGTCCACATGGATTCTAGACCATGGTGACTCCGGCCACTCCCATGGGTGTAATGGTGCAGTAGGTGGTGACTTATGGTTTTTCTGACACTCCTCACATGCCTGCACTTCTCTTTCAATGTTCTCATCCATCCCTGGCCACCATACATAAGACCTTGCCAAGCCTTTCATCTTCGACATGCCTGTATGAGTCTGGTGCAGGAGTTTCAATATTTTGTCTCTGCCTTTGGTGGGAATAATTACTCGGGCTCCCCAGAGCACGCAACCATCCCTCACACTCAGTTCCAGCTTTCTCTGTCGATATGGCTTTAAACAGGCATCGGTCTGAGCTGGCCAACCTTTTAAGGTGTACTCGTGGACTTGCGACAACATTACATCCTTAGCTGTCCAACGTTTGATCTGTGCAGTGTCAACTAATGTGTCATCCAATACATCCATCATTAAAACCTGCTCAGTCATCTCTTGCTCAGGTGCTGAGTCTGGTACCGGCAACCGGCTGAGCGCATCCGCGTTTTCATGGTGTTTTCCTGGCTTGTACCTGATGTTGTACTCGTAAGCACTCAATGTCACGGCCCATCTTTGTACTCTCGGTGAGCCCATCTGAGGTATAGGCTTCTTTTCATTGAACAGTGAGATCAGGGGTTTATGATCTGTGTAGATCGTGAAAACTCGGCCATACAAGTATTTATGAAATTTCTTGATGCCAAATATCACAGCTAAACCTTCTTTGTCAAGCTGAGAATACTTTTTCTCAGCAGGAGAGAGTGTGCGTGACATGAACCCCAAAGGTCTCTCGCTTCCATCCTCCATCTTATGCGACAATACGGCGCCTACGCCGTATGGGGATGCATCACATGAGAGAACCAACTCACGGTCAGCCGAATAATGAACTAACACCTCTGCTGAGTTCAACAGGTTCTTGGATTTCTGGAATGCTTCCTCTTGTCTCTTTTGCCATGTCCAGCGTACCTCATGTCTCAAAAGTTCATGTAAGGGTGCCAACAGGGTTGCCAGGTTTGGAAGGAATTTGTTGTAGTAATTTAGCAAACCTAAGTATGCTTTCAGTTCAGTGACATTTGTGGGGGTAGGTGCGTCCATGATTGCTTTAACTTTCTTTTCCACTGGGTGGAGTCCCTGGGCGTCCACTATGTGCCCCAAGTACTCCACTTTCTCTTGCATGAAAGCACACTTGCACCTCTTTAACCTCAACCCAGCCTCCTCCAACCGGGTCAACACCTCATCCAGGTTCTGTAGATGGCTTACCTCATCCACTCCAGTCACTAAGATGTCATCTAAATACACCGCTACCTGAGGTATCCCCTTCAAAAGGCTTTCCATGGTCCTCTGGAATATTGCTGGAGCAGAGGCCACTCCAAAAGGCAATCTGTTATACGTGAACAGCCCCCTAGATGTGTTTACTGTCACGTACTTTTTCGATTCGTCATCCAAGAGGATTTGCTGGTAAGCGTGGCTCATGTCTAATTTTGAGAACTGCTTACCCCCAGATAGTGTGGCAAACAGGTCCTCCATTCTGGGTATTGGATACTGCTCCAGTGAAGCCACTGTATTTACAGTAAGCTTGTAATCTCCACACAGTCTTATTGTCCCTGTGGGCTTCAGAAGTGGCACTACTGGTGCCGCCCATTCAGCATATTTCACTGGCGAGATGATTCCTTCTTTCAAAAGTCGGTCTATTTCCTCGTCGACTTTTGCTCGCATAGCAAAGGGGACAGAACGTGGACGGAAGAAGCGTGGAGTGGCATCACTTTTCACATGAATAGCAGCTTTCATACCTATTAGGGTGCCCAACTCCTCTTTGAATACATCCTCGTGTTTACTTAACACTTGCTGTAGTGTTTTTTCTGTTGTTTTGACTTGGTGCAGCTTTCTGTTGTTACGACTGTTTTTCACTTCACTCCAGTCCAATTTAATTTCCTCGAGCCAAGCTCGACCTAGCAAGCTGGGGCCGTCGCCTTCGACCACCACCAGGGGCAGATGTTTTTTCTGCTGCTTGTATTTCACGCTGACTCGTGTTGCGCCAATCACTTTAACAGGATCCCCTGTATAAGTTTCCAGTTTGATTTTGATGGGCTGCAGGCTGGGGGGCTTGGTGTCTTTCCCCGTTTCTCTGAATGTTGCTTCGTTCATGACTGTTAGGCAACACCCAGTGTCTATTTCAAAGTTCACCTTTTTCCCATCAATTTGCATATCTACAGTGTAGGGGTCTACTTTTCTCAAGTGTACCACACTGCCACGCCCTAACTTGAACAGTTTTCTTTTGTGCCCTTGACTGCACTTAACACAGTTCAACGTGAAAGAGTCATCTTCAGAGCTGTCAGTTTTGTTGTTATCTGATTTCTCGCCCACATTGTGAGTACTGTAGCGTGAACTCTGCTTTTTGTCTTTCTTTACATATGACGATGCATACTTTTTCTGGTTCAGTTTAGTCTTGCTTCTACAAGCTCTGGCTATGTGTCCCACTTTACCACAAGCATGACATTTTTCTTGTTTGTACTTACAGTCTGCTGCTGTGTGCTTGGTTCCTTTGCAACGATAACACTCTTTGCTTTCTCCTGTAAAGGTACGACTCTCCTGTTGTCCTTTGCTGAGACTGAAACATTTTGCTGTCGCCCCTAAGGTCTGCAGATCCTGTGCATTTTTATTTGCAGTCTCCATGGCTACTGCAATTGACAGAGCCTTGTCAAAAGTGAGATCTACTTCTGACAAGAGACGTCTCTGAATTCGGTCTTCCTTAATTCCGCAGACGATCCTATCTCTCAACATCTGTTGTAACGTGTTGCCATAGTTACAATCCTGTGCCAGGCGACGCAGCTCCGCTACGTATTCCATGACGGTTTCATTCGGCTTGCGGGAGCGAGAGTCAAACTTATACCTTTGCACGATTTCACTGGGCTTCGGGTCAAAGTGATTTTTCATCAGAAGTACCAGCTCTTGGAAGGTTTTGTCTTTGGGCTTGGCCGGGCTGAGAAGGTTTCGCATCAAGCTGTACGTCGCTGCTCCGACGACACTTATTAAGATCGCTCTTTGTTTTTCTGCATCGTCGATCCCGTTAGCTGCGAAAAACTGCTCGAGTATTTCCGTATACTCATCCCAGGTCTGATTCTTTGGATCGAACGCTACTAGCGTGCCGATTGTAGCCATTTCCGCTTCGAGGTTACTGGCTTCTATTTCCAGCCGAAAACTTTTGCATTCTTTGAACAGCTAGCCAAACCTGTAGCCGCCTCCTTCACTTTTTCTTTCAGTCCGGTCGCCCTTAAACTCCTTCCCCCTAAACGTCCTCGTCGCCAAAAAGATGTTGCATCTTCACAAAAAAATAAAAATAAAATAACTGAGCCTTACGCCGGAGTATCGTTGCAACTGGTTTACTGAACCTTCTTTCAGTGCACGTACAGAACATCAGTGTCCATTATTTTACTGCCTCCTACAGGACACACTCTTCTTCCACTTTCTACAACATTCATGTAACACAGAACCTATACTGCCTCTCCTGGCATTACCATTGTAACAACACACTCATTCTGTTTCTTTCAGAAGAATAACAGGAACTTAGGATCTATGTATCTATGAATAATAACTATTATGCATACTCATACATTTATATAACCAACTAATTTCTTGCGATACCACACAAAGAATACCTAAATTATGCACTATTACAGTATAAAAATAAAGCTCAATTGCCACAAGGCATCTCCACATTATTAGGCCAGAATGATGCCCTTCCCAATGCAACACCAAAGGGACTTGTGTCTCCTCCTGGACAAATAAATAAATCAAATTCAAGAATAATGGTTCCTTTCTTTACATGACTCAAAGCATTGTGTTTAAATAATATTACACACTAGTGACCAGTAGTTAAATATGATGGATTTATCAAAATGAGCTATTGGCTAATCACAGTCTACAACATAACATTTTATAAGATAACCCTTTCTCCTATTATGAGCAGTTTAGCATCATCACTAACAAGTATTTCACACTTCTTTCCTTACTTCAGAAGAGTAGCCACTATGTTGTATGCCACACAGCAAAACATGACAGGAAAGGAGAAATAAAACCCAATCAGCAAATTAAGTGATTGCATCCCTCTGAATGAGTTGAACTATCGCAGAAAACTAGCACTGGGCACAGCAGCCTCTATTTATCTTCACTGATATGTTATTTTGACATTACATTTACTCATGTTAAGGGTTTTAATGAATTTCAGTTTAATCTGATGATTAGATTCATTCCACCTTCATACAAAGTTTATACTATCCAGTATAAAGAAAGTATAAACTGTCAACCTGCAATCTATGTTAGTCTTACCACACCAGAATCTCAAGTCAAGCTTTGACTGTTCTCATTTCCCTGTTTATTTGTGGAGGTAAAGGTCATCTACAATGTAAGCAACAGAAAATAGAGCAAAAAAAAACCAACATTGTTTTTTTTTCCACTTATGCTGTAAAAAATGATTCAAGCTGAGTGCCTTCATTAGAATTAAAATTTAGACTGAAATAAATCTGAACATGTACTAATAATATAATGTCATTACATTAACATATTACATTTCAGAGCCTGCACTTTTTTGTAAAAGTACAGAATATCTGTACTTTTGCACCTCTGACTCAGTGTCAAACCGAGCCAGAGGTAACCTTTTTGTGCCTGAAGAAAATGAATGTTGTAATGTTTTATGATGCACTGCAGGTGGCAGAGTTGGACTGCAATGAACAAATGGTACATTTAGTGCAAAGGACTCGCCCCAAAACTGACCACATATACACTTACTGGCCTCTTCATAGATCCAAACAAGAATTGTGACTTTAATCTCAGAATTCTGAAATTAAAGTCAGAAAAAAAAATGTGCCCACTTGTTTTTTTCCAGTGGCCCTAATCGTCTTCCGTAAATAAAAGTGTGCTAACATGTTGGAAGTTAGAAAAACAGTTGTATCAGTAACACAGATTTTTTTTAAACCTTGTCCGCAGCAAAACCCCAGCATTGCCAAGGCATTCAAACTTTTTTGACCCTGAAGCATTTCTCCGATTCCAATTTATCTAGTCATTTTAGTTCTAGTCATTTAGAGTTAGTAGCCTTTTGATTTTTTTAATTTTTACTTTTTTCTTTTTTTGCTCGTCAGTCACTTCATTAGGTACACTTGTTCAACTGCTCATTAATTCAAATGTCTAATGAGCCTACAACATGCTAGCAAATCAATGTTTTTAGGCAGGCATCAAGGCGGTCTGTTGAAGTTCAAACTGAATATAACAACAGGGGACAAAGTTGAGACTTTGAGTCTCCTTTCAACTAATTTAACCTTTATTTTTACAAGTAATCGCACTGACACTCAGTGTCACCTTTACAAGAGAGACATCTTCAAATAGCAAAAAAATGTTTGCAGTCTTATTAAAAACAAGAACAAGTTCCTAGTGACGCACATACTACACCAAAACTGAGAATGTGAACATAGGAAACCAGCCTACAAGTTGCACCAAACAGAGTCTGAAATGGTTTCATGTTCCGCCCACCGATAGTGAACTGAAACAGGGAGGCTTGACTTGACACAGAAGCCACTCAGCTTCTTTGGAAAATTCTTTAGTAACACTGGATGATTGCATTGCATCGTCCTAAAAATATTCAATGTTAAAATATATTTATTTGCAAGTAGGTACCTCTCCTCGCTGCTGTTACACTTCAGTTTACTCTGCAGTCTTTACTCTGCAGATAGACAACATGGACGTCAGAGCTCTGTGCATCAGACTGTGTGAGTACTTTCTCATTTCCCCTTGACCATATGACATTTTTTTTTTGTTTTTACCTTAAGATAAAGTAACCGAATGCATTTTTGTGATCCAGTTAAAAGATGCGATGATACATTTACTCCTAGCTGTAAAAGTCAAAAAGCAAATATTAAAATTTGTTGTGTCTCTTCAGTGATGACCATCATGATTCTGCTTGGTGTACAAGGTCAGAAAGTTGGTGTGTACAAATTATTTCCTTGTCTATATGAAGATTATTAGATGTTTCGGAGGAGAGAGCAGTTCATAAGAAAAGTTATTGTTTTCTTGTTCTTTTGTGATTTTAGTGTAACGTGTCCTGTGACGATTAATTATCATATGAAGTATGATACACTTAAAAAAAACGTGCTTTTACTCTTTAGTCATTGCGGCAGTATAGTACAGCAGTTTTAGTATTAAAATTCTAAACTGACTCTTTCTTTATACTTTGTTTCAGACGCAGTTTCTCTTCGTGTTGTTCCAAACAGATTGCAGTTCCTTGAATATGAATCAGTAACATTTTACTGTGAAGGAGTCGATTATTGTGAAGTTGTGCAGAAATTCAAAGGGAAAGTAAAATCATGTAACAGAACTAACGTGAAGACACCAACAGGATCATCCTGCAAGATGAAAACTCTTTATACAGACGACAGTGGAGAGTACTGGTATGAGACTGGAGGAGGAATAAGAAGTAACATTATCAACATCTGTGTCACTAGTACGTTTGAAGAAAAATAAAGAAAGAACAACAGCGTTTGATAAATTTTAATTACTTAATATTGAGTATAATCTAATATTGCTTCCTATTTAATTCATTATATTAAATAAATGTCAAATGTTTGTAATTTCAGATGGTCCTGTGATCCTGGAGAGTCCTGCTGTTCATGTGTTAATGGAAGAAACTGTGACTCTGAGCTGCAGAAACAAAACTATTTCCTCCAACTTTACAGCTGATTTCTACAAAGATGGAGGTCACATCTATAGAAGCTCCACAGGAAACATGACCATTCACAGAGTTTCAAAATCAAACGAGGGACTTTACAAGTGTAACATCTCAGGAGCTGGAGAATCACCAGAGAGCTCGCTGAACATCACAGGTGAGACGCAAAGATAAATGAAAGTAAAGCAAAGCTGTTGAACCTGACACATTGCTAATTTAAATGTGTCAGGCTGAACAAATACTGAATATTTGAAAATGAACATTTGTTTTTTGTTTCTCTTAAATCAACTCTTCTCTCTTTTCAAACTGTCATTTAGACTCTCAAAATGTGAATTCAACTACTAATCCAGACAGTCACAAAGAGGCAGGTCCTTCCTCCCCTGCTGCCACACCTTGGATCACTGCCACCATTTTATTTATATTTCTCTTGATTGTGACCATGGGACTGTATCACTTTAGCAAAGGTTAGTGTGACAGAGGTAAACAAAATACTGAAAAATTGTCTTTTCATGCAAAACTTTGGATTCACTGCTTTTGTTTTGCTATGCTGCACTCTCATGTGCTGTTCAACCAAAAATGTTTTCTTAGCAACAGTAATCTGGAATCAAGGCACCTTAATTATTGCGACATGGAAAAATTAAAAGTAATAACTGCATTTGACATATAATGTTTGAAAGATATCTTGTTCATTTTTCTTGTGCATTGCTCTGTCAGTCAACAAAAGTAGATGGTTAAGGCACAACTGAGGATCAAACAGGTCACAGCAGAGATACTGTGTTAATATTATCCGTTTATTTTTAATGTTCAGTGGAACACAAGTAATGTTTATATCAAATACTTTCTCTACCTCATATTTGAGAAATTATTTTATGTCAGAAGCTCAAATAATAATTATGATGATGATATTTAGCAGATTATTCTGAGCCCAAGAGATGTATTATCTGATTAGACTCTTTTTTTATATCAACATGTCTGTTATATGCAACACTAATATCTAGTTACTATAAGCCGTAGTTTATCAATGTTTTAATGTTTTGTGTTTCCGTGTCCATAGAGGCCAGTAGAGTGAATGCAGGTAGAGCAACATGTGGTGCTGTAAGAAAAAACAGGAAGAAGAAAGGTATGTTTCTGAGTTTTCAACCACAGTAGCACAAGAGTTTTTCTATGACGTCGTAAGCAGAAAAAAAAAGTGTACTGGCTGAATGTTTCTTCAGTGTGTATGTGTTATTTATAAATGTGCAGATGCTAGTAATAATTTGGGCTTAGTGAACGTATGCCTCAAATGAAAACCACACAGGCACTAAGTCTCTTTCAAATGTTGTGCATCTACAGTGAGAGCTTTGAGTTTTCTTATACAGCTCAGAAAGTTTACATGTGTTATGAAGTAAGACTTCTGATATGCATATGATTTCAACTTAAATTTTTAAGTAAATACTACTTTTATTTTTTAATCTAATCTGATAAAAATGATAGAGCACTTAAACGGTATACGAGTTAAAAACTCAATGAACACCTTTTTGGATAATTAATTTCAATTCAATTTTTAATTTTATTTATACAGTGCCAAATTACAACAACAGTCACCTGAAGGCCTTTATATTGTAAGGTATACCGTATAATAATAAAACCAACCAAGAAACCAAGAAAAACCAACAATCATATGACCCCTATGAGCAAGCACTTTGGCGACAGTGGGAAGGAAAAACTCCCTTTTAACAGGAAGAAACCTCCAGGAGAACCAGGCTCAGGGAGGGGCGGGGCCATCTGCTGCGACCAGTTGGGGTGAGAGAAGGAAGACAGGATAAAGACATGCTGTGGAAGAGAGACAGAGATTAATAACAAGTATGATTCAATGCAGAGAGGTCTATTAACACACAGTGAGTGAGAAAGGTGACTGAAAAACCATACTCAATGCATCATGGGAATCCCCAGCAGCCTACGTCTATTGCAGCATAACTAAGGGAGGATTCAGGGTCACCTGATCCAGCCTTAACTATATGCTTTTGCAAAAAGGAAAGTTTGAAGCCTAATCTTAAAAGTAGAGTTTTAGGTTAATATGTGCATTGAAGAATATCTTGGTGAAAAATGACTCCAAGATTCCTCACAGTGTTACTGGAGTCCAAGATAATGGTATCCAGAGAATGAAAGGAAGGTTGGAGATTGGCCTATAATTAGCTAAGACCACTGGGTCTTGAGATGACTTATTAAGTAACAGTTTAACTACTGCCAGCTTGAAGGCCTGTGGTACATAGCGTGGTACACAGTCATATTTAAGTCATAAAATGACACAACAGCAATAGAACAATGTCAACATCCATTTGTGTGTGTGTGTGTGTGTGTGTGTTTGTGTGTGTGTGTGTGTATGTGCGAGAGAGAGAGAGAGAGAGAGAGAGAGAGAGAGAGTTACCCCCATTTAGGTGTGTAACTGTCCACACAATGCCTGTCTGTTTTATCTTTTCTTGCTTTGTCCCCTCACTATATGGAGCTTTGACAGTTTACCTGTTTCTGGCTTTAATCACTGCACACAGATGCATTGCATTTTCCACATGGACTGCTGACTTTAACAAATTATGTGTGTTATTTGAAACTGAAATCTTGGTGCCTTTGGTTGGCCCTGTCTGCTCTTTTCATGTGGCTGAGTTGTGGCTTTTATCACCGCACACCTTCCCATTCCTTCAGTGCCTTTGGGGCGAACCTCCCAGCTGACTTCTCATATGTGGAGTGGTAAGCTTGTTCGAGAGCTCAGTGAGGCAGAATCATCATTCACTCATGATACCTCTGTTAAATTCAGGGTGCTCAGGTTGGCACTGGCAGGTTGTACCACAACACCATGGGCCACCTCTATGTTTTACACTTGCAGGTATAAGTGTCAACCATCTGGTCCATTGTATGTACAGCTTTGGTCTTCTTATAGAATTTGATAAATTGTAGGGTTTTATTTCCCTTTCTGGTATTTTCATTCACCATTCTGTTGCGACACATCGTGCTTGGGAGTATAACAACAACTTCTTTCGTGCTGCCATTGAATGCAAACTCTGTGCTGTAAAGCTTCAAGATCTCAGTAGCCTTCATCAGAGGACCGGCTTGTCCTATTGGAGAGTCCCTACAATAGTGTTTCCTGAAGACACTGTGGAAAACCCATGCTGGAGAAAAATTTTACTGTGGTGATGTTGCATCTTGTCTTGTCTACTGCACAAATGCTGGACAGTGATTTCCCTCACATTCTTCTGAACTTCTTTCCCTATTTGCGTCCCTGTGAAAACATTCTAGATATTGCATTGGGGATGTGTGCATCACAAACCCAGAAGATCTCTAGGCCACACTTGACAGGCTTGTTTCTTGTTTTCTGTCTAATTGTGAAGGTCCATGTTCCATGTGAGTGTATTCAGTTTTGCTTCCTCTGTCTCGTCTTGTCAATTACTTCCAGCTGTGTTCCCCACCTGTGTGTAATCGCCCTGTGTTCTTCTGTTTGTATTTAAGTCCACCGTGTGTTCACCCTGCTGTCCACCTTCATGTGCCTCTGCTTGCCCATGTTTATGTTCATGTTCATATTTAGGTTTGCTGTCCTGTAGTTTAGTTTTTCCCAGTATAGCTTAGCTTTAGTTCTGTTTTGCCATTTCCACCTTGTGTTTTATTTTGCAATAAACCACCTTCACATCTTAGCGAGTACCTGCACTTGGATCCTCATTTATTTCCTCCACACGGCTCACTCCGTTAGCTGTGACATTCTGTCTTTCAGTCCGGCTTTGTACAGCCACTTGTTGGATTTCTGGATGTCAACCACTCCTTCCATTTGCCAGTGTTACACGCCATGCAGGGGCTTGTCCTTCCATGATGGCAACTAGTAGAGCGACTGCTCTATCTGCGATAAATATGTCTTTATAATTCACCAGCTATTGGCAGATAGAGCAGTCACTAAAGACTACATAAATATTTATATATAATTATGTGCTAATTTAACTTTATAATTTAGCTTTAGTTATTTTATTTCTAACTAACCAAAAAGCTGAATTCTTATCTAACTGTGAATGTGAATTGTTGCAAAATATTAAATGAAAATGAACGACTATAGTAAATAGCAAACATGGATTCTTGTCATTGATATTACTGTGGTTATTCATCCCCTCACTCTTACTGTTTCTCTCTATCAGAAAATAGTCCTGCACTGTCCTCTACACCAGTTTACTACAGCTTTGTCCCGAGCGACGCTCAACCACAAGGTAAGAGTCACTGTAATTAAAAGTCATTTAATAGTGACACTATGATTAAGCAACAGCAGAAATATCACCTAGTATTTGAAACAATCTAATTGTTTTATTACATAAAAATTGGGTTGCAAACTAATGTAATTTTCCTATAGAACTGAATTCAACATTTCCCTAAAACCTTAAATTAAAACCACTGAATATAGAGGTTAGCAATCCTTGGTCATTGTCACTGATATTACTGTGGTCATCTATTCTTTCACTCTCACTGTTTCTCTCCATCAGATGGACTGTCCAGTAGACCTATTTACAGCTTAGCCCAGGGTGACACTCAACCACAAAGTAAGACTCATTGTGATTAAAAGCCATAATGTTATTATGGTTTCCTATCTTTTCACTCCCATTGTTTCTTTCGGTTTCATTCTATTAGATGAAGATGAACTGTCTTCTAGATCCATTTACTACAGTTTAGCCCAGGGTGACACTCAACCACAAGGTGAGACTCATTGTGATTAAAAGCCATTTAATAATGATGCTTAGATTAAGCAACAACAGAAACGTCACATAACAAGTGTTTTATTATATAAAAATATGGGTTACCAACTAATTTATTTCCATCTATTATCAAAGCAGAGTCAGAACCCACTACAAAGATCCCCTCACCAGGTATAAACCAACCCGTAGCAGAGGATCCCTTTTATTCTCCAATACAGATGGTAAGACTGGGGGCAGCTATGCCTTATGTGTTGCATTCAGATAATATGTGATGAAGATGAATAAATGGGATGAATGGGTTTCATAGACACTCCAATGCTAACTCCAGTGTTATAATATAGATATACAGTGGTGTGAATAAGTTTTGGCCCCATCCTGATTTCCTAGTGTTTTGCATTTTCATAATAACATGTTTCAGATCATCAAACACATTTTAATAATAGACAAAGATAACTCGAGTAAATAAAAAATGCAATTTTTAATTAACAATTCCATTGATTGAGGGAGAAAAGTTATACAAACCTACCTGGTCCTATGTGAAAAATGATTGCCCTTTTTGTTAACTCATGAATTAAATGTGATTAATCACATTGTTCGGAAAGCTGGGAAAGTTCAGTTTCACTAACAGTACTCAGGCCTGATTACTGGCAGACCTGTTGAATCAAGAAATAACTTAAAAAAACAAAACAAAACAACAACATCATCATCATCTAAAGAAACACCGGAGAAACAAAGCCGCTGAAATCTATCAGTCTGGAAAGGGTAACAAAGCCAGTTCTAATGCTTTGGCACACTAATGAACCACAGTGAGAGCCATTATTACACAAATGGAAAAAATCCTATAAGAGTGGTGAATCTTCCCAGGAGTTACTGGTCTACCAAAATTACTTCAAGAGCACATCAACCAATCATCCAGGAAGTCACAAAAGAACTCAAAGAACAACATTAAAGAACCACAGGCCTCATGTTTCAGTTAAGGTCGGTCCGGATATCTGTTCGTGACCCCAAGTGAAGCAGACTTCTGTTTTACAGCAGGGCAATGATCCAAAACAAGTCCAGCTCTGAATGGCTTAAGAAAGACTAAATGAAGATTTTGGAGTGGCCTAGTCAAAGTCCTGACCTCAATACTGACCTGAAGTGAGTTACTGTGGTATGACCTTCGAAAGGCACAGTACCATGTAGGTTTGGCTTTTTTCACTCTTAAAAGTAACACCTTTATTTAGGAACTGCATTTTGTGTTTACTTGTGTTATCTAAGTGTGTTATCTATTTAAATGTATTTCATCTGAAACATTTACGTGTAACAAAAATACAAAATATACCAACTAATACCAACTAAGAAATCTGGAAGAGGGCAAACACTTTTTCACACCACTGTATATAGCTTATATACTCATTCTCAAACGTGTGTGTTAAATAATGCTGCCATGAAAAAACACGTATGTAGAAAAAAATCCTGAAAAAATCAGTTCAGAGTATAAGAAAAATATACTTTACATCAAAAATGACAATACACGTTTGGCAACTACTCGTTGAAGTTAAAATTGGCTGTTTAATGTACAGAATACAAAAATTGTTTCTATGTTTTTTGTTTGCTTTAGTTAATTTTTATTTTTTTCTATACCATTCTATCTTGCAGGTTGCAGAGTGAACTGATTGAAGACATAATCACATCTCAGTGAGAAATTTTGTAATTGAAAAATTTTCATTTGGTTTTGGTTTCCATGTTTATAAATTGTGATAACTTTTGTCTAGTTAGTTAGACAAATCTGGCTGCCAGACGCACATGTTTATAAGTAGATATGAGGCTGAGTGCTAATAAAAGCACCTGACTTGACCTGTATGTTGTCTTTTTATGTGTATAAATGCTGTTTACAAGAAAAGAGTCGTTACAGCATGCACACGCACACACTCACTGTGGTCAACCATTAATCTAAAACTGTTGCATTACATTTTTTCCCCAAACAGACGCATCACCTTCTGGGTGAGCCTAACAAGCATGTCTCTAACTGAAATGTGGTCTAGTACAAGATAAAACACAGTGTTGTACAAAAAATATTTTACAACAAATGATTCATTAAATTTAAACAGGATTTGCGTTTACATGGCGCACCCATCCCTCATTGCAGTTAGACCTGCTGACTCACTTAAATAGAAATCCTCTGATGAAGTGAAATACGCTAAAAGATCTCAACAAGTAATGATAGACTACGAAAAAAAACAGTAGGACACTCAAAGTAACAAAGTCACTGACATCAAAACAAAGGTTTTGGAGTGGTCTAGTCAAACTCTGGACCTTAATCTGTTTGAGATGCTTGACATAACGTTAAACAAGCCATTTATGCTTGAAACCCCTCCAGTGTGTCAAAAAAAAAGAATATGCTGCTTAACCCTCTGGGGTCGACGGACATGCTGGCGCGTCAAAATCACATGACCCGTTTAAGACGGCACAGCAATAACATGCAGCGACCAAGAGTTTTTGTTTCAACTTGTGTCGACTTTAAACTATATACCAGTTTTTGAATTGTGTCGATGGGCGTAAAACCAGAGTTATGATCAAAACTACACGTGGTGCTTTTCTTTCTGAATAAAACAGTGGCGTTTACAGCAGGAATCAACGGTAAAAACAGTGTTTTCTACAGACAGCATTAGCCAACACTCTCCGCTTAAAGCTAAAAAATGGGAGGAGTGATACACCTCCTGTTGTCAGACCTGCAGGTTTTATCACTGCAGGTCTTATAGTAAACACAAACTATTTTTTTTTTTTGGACTGGCGCAAATAATTTGTGTGCCTTCTAATTTGATACAGAACACCTGATTGTTCTGTAAATAGATTTAAATGGTTATATAAAAAATGCCTGAGGCTTTGGCTGCATTTTTAGGTAAATAGTACCATATAACTTTGTTGTTTACCTTGTTGCATAATTTTTAAAAATGTACAATTTGTATTTGCATTTCAAGTTATGAAAGTGATTCGTTAAACATATTTGTGATTTTTACAGTAAAAAATATTTTTAAAAATTTAACTTGGATTTTGTTCTCAAGATCTGGAGAGGTCTGGAGAGGTTAACCTCTCCCATCCCCGCCTCTGAACCCGCCCTGAACACGCACCTGTGGCTCATTCACACTGATCCTGGCAGACTACTTAAGATGGCAAGAGAGGTTGCTTTCTCGCTGGATCATCACACTACCTAGTGTCAGTGTAGCCTAGCCTATGAAAGTGTTCCTTGTGATCTCCTAGAGTTTCCTCCTGACATTGTTTTCCTCTGTTTACAGGCCTTCTAGACTCCCTGCCCATCTTCCCTGCCGTCTGGATTTCTGTGGATGTGTGTGAGTGAGCGTGAGCTTTTTGGAGAGAGTTACGGATCAGGTTGAAGAGGAGTGTGTGTGTACCCCCGTCTGGGATCTTCCCTTCGGACCCCGCCCTACTTCTTGGAGCTCCATGTTATCTTTTCCACTGTATATATGTATATATTCTCACTTGGTGTCACATTGTGAATAAACCCTCACCTCACTCTAAACTTCAGAATCCTGCGAGTGAGTCCTCTGCCTACTAATCGGTGACAGGATTTTATGTTATTTGTCAGAATTTAGATCAGTTGTGTTAATACAGTATGTCAAGATGAAAAAATAACTCCAAATTCAGATATTTGAGGTTGTGCTGAAAATAATGATACAAAAAAAAGCAAGATGAACAGCTTTTAAAGGTGAAATATAGAGATCAAATCATAAGTAGTCAAAATGGCCAATTATACCCTGGACCCCAGAGGGTTAAACAATTTTGCAAACAAGAGTGGGCCAATTTCTTTTTTTTTGCTAGAACCAGGTAGGTTTAGATAGCTTTTATTTCCATTAATAAATGAATCATCTTTTAAAAACTACATTTTTGTACTTACTTTGGTTATCTTTATGTGTTTAAGCAGATTCATCAGAGCCCAGCTGTAATGTTTACCTCATCTTACAGACTGTGTTCATCACTGTGATGGTGGCTCTGCTGCCGCTGCTGGGTCTACTTCACTATGGGAAAATTGGAGCTACAACAACTAACTTATGTTCAACATCATGTAAATGTAACTTTCATTAAATCAAAGATGGCAGTGTGCGTTAATGTAGTGGCTTCCTGCTCTTCACATTCAGTGCTTTGTATTCTATATTTTCTACATGTATATGTGTGAGTGCATGTGTTTTTTACTACTGTGTGTCAGGTAGAATGTACTTACAATCGTCATGGCCTTCTGAGTTTGGGATTACGCTGTTCAAGGAATATTATGTCTGTCATGAACCGTAGTTCTAATACACAAGCTGGACCCAGAAGCAAACACAATACGTGGAAAATGACACAAAACAAACTTTACTTTTTAACTTTTAAACAGACCGACTTCTGCTAAATAGATCAAACTGGGCAGAAAGTCTACAAACACATAACATCCTTATAGAATATGATGTAACACTATAGATCAACTTACCTCAGCATATATAAAGCATATAAACAATTACAGCAATATGATGCAACAAACACAGCAGTGCTACTAATCCAAAATACTCAAAGCTTCATAGAACTGAAAACAACATGGAAATTTATTTTTAGGTCCATTCTGCCCCGATACATTCACGAGAAGAGTTCCCAAAATTGTACAGTGGACACATGTGATTAAAGCATCTTTCTTTCAGCTTAACGAGCGAACCGTCAGCTTGTTCCAACAAACGTTGAAGTCCGTTTGGCTCAACACCACCGAACATACCCATATGGAAAAGAAATAGAAAAAAACTTATAAAAGACTTGCATAAGATGTAGCCTACTTCATATAGTGAATCATATAAGGCTTATATGATTTACTCATGAAAGTGGCCACTTTCTCATTACTTTCATATATTATTTTAGTAAGTATCCAAAACATACAAGTTTCATTTATATAATTTTTCAAGGGATCTTATATCTGTTTTTTTTTACTCTTGTATGCTTTTCATAAAAGTTTCACACAAGACAAATACAAACTTTATAAGATTTATATATATCTTTTCCATACGGGCAGGCAGCAATATAACATAGCATTAGCATAGCATTAACATAGCACAGCATAACATAGCATAGCATTAACAGTGCAGTGATATTCGGGACTGAAACCGAGCAGCATTCACTGACTTTCAGCTTGTTGTGTTTGTAGATATATTACTGACTTTAATTATCTATAAAATCATCTTATTCTCTGTAGGATTAAGGCTGGATTAAGGATGCAGACCCTGAACTGGAACACAGCTAGTGTCAGTGTGTTTACTGGTTTAACAAAGAAATCAAATGGTGACCTCTAGTGTCTTCAAACAGAGGTGATCCAGTAATGCTGCACTAATGAATTAGACTAACTATTCACTTTAGCTAAAGTTATTAAGTTAGCTAAAGAGTTGGGATGCTGTGTAAGACATAAATAAAGCTCAAATACAAAGGTTTGGACACCGTTTTGCATGTTTCCCTACTGTAGGGGTCTCTGCAAGCATACAGGGCTCTGAGAGGGTACAAGATGACAACTTTGGATTTCTACTAGAAACAGTCGATCATATTTGTTTGTCAAATCTGAATTCAGGGCAAACTACGCTAAATTAGCGTTTTTAGCAAACAGCTACAATAAGCATGAAAGTTACTGTACGGCTATCATTTGTTAACATGACGCTTGTTCTTATACATGTAATACATTTATTACCAACTTGAGAGTTTATCCGCTGGTCATTTGACATGACGAATGACTTCTGAAGTCTTAATTCAGCTCAAGACGCTATAGATTCCCGTTAGTAACACTTTCAGTCCGCTAGCAAAATGTAGTTCTACTAATCTGCGCTTGAACCGGAACCGGATGTAAGTCCCAAAAAACTGAATTTTGGAACTGAAACTAAATGGTGAGAGTGAAACTGAAATTATTCAAGAGCTGAATTTTTAAAGGATAAAATGCAGTTTCAAAGCAAATGAATTCATTTTCAAAATATAAAATTCAATTTCAATTTAGTGATGATCATTTTCAAACCATAAATTCAATTTCAAATTAGACTAATTCAAATTCAGTTTTCAAAAGCATTTATTCAAGTTACAATTCAGATTCAATCCGAGCAATTCAAATTCAAATTTAACTTATTCAAATTCAGTTTCTGATGGCACAGATTTCTGCCCATATCACTCTGTTTAAAACAAAACATAACTGAATATCACAAGTTTAACAAACTTCATGGCAGTGACGGAACAACAGAAACTGTAAAGCTCTGATAAAAATGCTCTGTCAGAGACTGACCTCTGTCTAAGCTAGTACCCACCTCCTCCACCCAGGATCAGCAGGATGAAGAAACCCACTGCAGCAATAGCAGCGATCAGTCCTCCTCCACCTAAAAGTAAGAACAACCCACCGAGAAGACGTTACTGAAGGAGAACTCAAAGTCTTTGCACTTTTTTTCTGAAGTTTTTCCACGATTAGTAGAAACAGCCTCCATCTTAGCCCATATTTACTTCTGAGAAATTCTGCCTCTCTATGACAGTCTTTTTATTTCATTTTATTACATTTTACTGTTCAGTGGGAGGTCAACACTCCATGCATCAGCTATCTCATTATCCACACACCTCTTGTGTCTGATGTCTAGATTGTATTCTTGAGCCAGCAAATCCCACCTCATCAGTCTCTGGTTATGGTTATACATGTTCTTTAGAAATAGCAAAGGGTTATGGTCGCTATATACCATAACAGGAGTTGTGTAACGTAAACGTCAAAATGCTGAAATGCAAGCAACATGGGTAATTCTTTCTCAATCGTGGAGTAGTTAAGTTGGTGAGGCTTAAACATAGCTGAGAAGTAGGACACTGGGTGACTGATGCAATTCTCCATCCTGTAGCAGTATTGCCCCAGCGCCAATAGCACTTGCATCCACTTCAAGCTTGAAGTCCTTGCTGAAGTCCAGAGCGGCCAGTACAGGGGCACTGCAAAGGAGAGACTTGGCACAGTCAAATGCATGTTGACACTTTGCAGTTAATATGAAGGATTCCTTTGGACTGCAGAAATGATTTACAGGAGCCACTACTGTCAAAAAATTCAGGCAGAAATATCTATAGTAGCTCATTAGACCCAAGAATCCCCTGAGCTCCTGTCTTGTTGTAGGCACAGGGTAGCCCAGGACAGCCTCCACCTTCGCATTCACGGTGCACACCCAGCTGTGTCCCACTTGCTGAGGTATGCCACTACTGCTTTGGCAAATGCCTGCTAACACAGAGTTCATAAGCCGTTGGAAAGTGGCTGGTGCATTTCGCATACCAAATGCAATTACTGTGTACTGCACAAAATGTTCTGGAGTAACAAAAGCTGAAATATCAGACCCTACTACTGAGAGGACCTTGCCAGTACCCTTTTAACAAATCTAATTTTGTTATTTAGACAGCTGCTCCGATTCTGTCTATGCAGTTTTCCATGCGAGGTCCAATGGATATATTCTTTGGCCAGGAAAATGCTGTGTAATAATGTCACAGATTTGTGGAATGGGGTGAACACTCTTAATAATTGTAAACCATCTCTACCATCAACTTTTGAAAGTATTTCTGGGATAGATAACAGCGCAGCATTATGGAGACAACATTACAGTGCATTTTTTAACCCTCTGGGGTCCAGGGTATAATTGGCTGTTTTTGACTACTTTTGATTTTACCTCTATATTTCACCTTTAAAATATATTTTTCTTGCCTTGTTTGGTATCATTATTTTCAGCACAACCTCAAATATCTGAAATTTGAGTTATTTTGTCATTTTCGTGTACTATATTAGCACAGTTGATCTAAATTCAGACAAAAAAAAATTAAAATCCGAGTAGAAAAAAGTTATATTTTTACTGTAAAACCCACAAACATGTTTAACGAGTCATTTTCATAACTTGAAATGCAAATAGAAATTGTACATTTCTAAAAATTAGACATGACATGGTTCTGTTGGCTTCATCAGGTGGTGGCCTCCAGCTCGTACTGGCATGGTTGCAGCTGAGTGTGAAGCAGCAGGAATGAGGATCAGCACCTCCAAATCCGAGGCCATGGTTCTCAGCTGGAAAAGGGTCAAGTGCCCACTCCAGGTTGGGGACGAGTTCCTGCCCAAAGTCGAGGAGTTTAAGTATCTCAAGGTCTTGTTCTCGAGTGACGGGAGAAGGGAGCCGGAGATCGACAGACGGATTGGTGCTGTGCCTGCAGTGATGCGGACGCTGCACCGGTCCGTCGTGGTGAAGAGGGAGCTGAGTGTAAAAGCGAAGCTCTCAATTTACCAGTCGATCTACGTCCCTACCCGCACCTATGGCCACAAGCTGTGGACAGTGACCGAAAGAACGAGATCACGGAAACAAGCGGCAGAAATGAGCTTTCTCCAAAGGGTGGCTGGCCTCTCCCTTAGAGATAGGGTGAGAAGTTCAGCCATCCGGGAGGGGCTCAGAGTAGAGCCGCTGCTCCTCCACATTGAAAGGAGCCAGCTCAGGTGGTTTGGGCATCTGACAAGGATGCCCGAACCCTCCTGGGTGAGGTGTTCCGGCCATGTCCCACCGGGAGCTGGCCCCAGGGCAGACCCAGGACACGCTGGAGAGATTATATCTCTCGGCTGGCCTGGGAACGCCTTGGTGTTCCCCTGGATAAGCTGGAGGAGGTGGCTGGGGAGAGGGAGGTCTGGGCTTCTCTGCTTAGGCTGCTGCCCCCGCGACCCGGCCCCGGATAAAGCGGATGAAGATGGATGGATGGATGGATGGATGGTTTTATGAAAGCCTAAAAAATCCCGCTGGAACACGAGACCACTAACTGCATGACAAACAAGGCAAGAAGGTACTCTCTGAGTTTGTAGCTCGCGAAGGAAGTCAGCCCAGGCCTTCACCTGTCCTTAGCCAACTTCGACTGATTCCTTCGCTACAGCCCTTTTTTATTGTCAGCATGCAATCATTCATGAACATGCAATTACAAATACATGTGACATTCTTAAGCAGGCATATCAGTGGATATCAACATCACCAGTGTCTGTATTCTGTGTGTGTCGTTATGTGTGTGTGTGTGTGTGTTTCCATCTATACCATACATAGACATATGACCTTTCAATGAACTTAAACTGTGTGTATGAGGTATGCAGAAAAGCAGAAGTGAGCGTCTCGCTAAATGATAGGAACAGGAACTTGCAACAGGTCATGTCTCAGAAGAACATTTAAAGGTGTGAAGTCTTGCACTTTTAAGAAACAGAGCAGTCTACTTCCTAAAGCTATAATGGAAATTATAACGTTGACGCTGCTTCATCTCATCTCATGGTACACATGTGCACACAGAATCTTATCAGACTGTTAAGAACTGTTAAGAACAGCCACCCCTAAACAGGGGTGGCTGTGGCTCAGGTGCTAGAGCAGATCAGCTACTGATCGGAAGGTTGGTGGTTTGATCCTAGGCTTCCCCAGTCTGCATGTCAAGTGTCCTTGGGCAAGATACTAACCCCAAATTGCCCTCCAATGCATTCATCGGTGTGTGAATGTAGTTATAATTTGCACTTGAGTTTAGAAGTGCTTGCATGAGTGGGTGTGAATGGGTGAATGAGGCATGTTGTATGCATGTATAAGAATCAGTCCATTTACCATTTACCAAACAGAAGCCCCAGGTACACCACCAACCTGTTCATGTGTCTAACCGTTTTTCCCCACTCGGCGACACACCCGCCAGGGGTCAAACTCTGGTAATTGGTGATTCTGTTCTCAGACATGTGAAGCTAGAGACACCGGCAACCATAGTCAATTGTCTTCCAGGGGCCGAAGCAGGCGACATTGAAGGAAATTTAAAACTGCTGGCTAAGGGTAAACGTAAATTCAGTAAAATCATAATTCACGTTGGCAGTAATGACACCCGGTTACGCCAATCGGAGGTCACTAAAATCAATATTGAATCGGTGTGTAACTTTGCCAAAACAATGTCGGACTCTGTAGTTTTCTCTGGTCCCCTCCCCAATCAGACCAGGAGTGACATGTTTAGCCGCATGTTCTCCTTAAATTGCTGGCTGTCTGAGTGGTGTCCCAGAAACGATGTGGGCTTCATAGATAATTGGCAAACCTTCTGGAGGAAACCTGGTCTTGTTAGGAGAGACGGCATCTATCCCACTTTGGATGGAGCAGCTCTCATTTCTAGAAATATGGACGAATTTATTAAACCCCCCAAAATATGACTATCCAGAGTTGGGACCAGGAAGCAGAGTTGCATTCTTACACGCCTCTCTGCAGCTTCTCTCCTCCTGCTACCCCCCCAAAAACCCATCTCCATAGAGACTGTGTCAGCTCCCAAAAAGACAAAAAACAACCCAAAAACCAGCAAGAAACTTAAACATAAAAAATCACAACGGAAGAACAATACATTATCCACATCTGAACCAAAGAGTAAAACAGTGAAATGTGGATTATCAATATTAGGTCTCTGTTAGTACATGACTTAATGATTGATCAACAAATCGATTTACTCTGCCTTACAGAAACCTGGTTGCAGCAGGATGATTATGGTAGTTTAAATGAATCAACACCCCCGAGTCATTCTAACTACCAGAAACCTCGAAGCACAGGCCGAGGGGGCGGTGTGGCAGCAATTTTTCACACCAGTCTATTAATTAACGAAAGACCAAGACAGACTTTTAAGTCATTTGAAAGCCTGATGCTTAACCTTGTCCACCCCAGCTGTAAAACTCAGAAACCAGTCTTACTTGTTATCATCTATCGTCCACCTGGGCCTTACACAGAGTTTCTCTCTGATGTCTCAGACTTTTTATCTGATTTAGTGCTCAGCTCAGATAAAATAATTATTGTGGGTGATTTTAACATCCACGTAGATGCTAAAAATGACAGTCTCAACATGGCATTTAATCTGTTATTAGACTCAATTGGCTTCTCTCAAAATGTAAAAGAACCCACCCACCACTTTAATCACACTCTAGATCTTGTTTTAACATATGGCATAGAAACTGAACATTTAACAGTGTTTCCTGAAAACCCTCTGCTGTCTGATCATTTCCTGATAACATTTACATTTACAATAATTGATTACACAGCAGTGGAGAGTAGACTTTATCACAGTAGATGTCTTTCTGAAAGCACTGTAACTAAGTTTAAGAATGTAATCCACCCACTGTTATCATCTTCAATGCCCTGTACCAACATAGAGCAGAGCAGCTATGTTGGGCCTCGCTGCATCTGGCGCCTGCGCCAGCAGTTGACAGTTCTCCAGTCTACAGCGCTGGCTCTCTGTCTGGCAGATTGCCCAAATGTTGCGGGTTACATGGCCGGCAGGTCCCACTCAGTGAGCTGACACCCCTAGCGAGTCACGTCCCTGGCTGCACTGCAGCTCCAGGCCATGTGACCTGGCCCCCTGTCTACGTACAGCGCAGAGTGGCTGCTATGCCCTCGTGACGAAGCCACTGAGTGGATGAGCTGCTGCGGCAGGCTCTCTCTCCCTGGCACTGTGTCACTGGCTAGTGCCAGGCGGCGATCTGATATGACTCGGTTTCTCCAGCCGGCGGATCCGACTCGCCGTCTGGAGCGTCGTCTGCATATTGTGGGTTTCTGTCATGGCGATAGCCAGCTGCTGTGCTCGAGTGGCTTGGTAGGGTGTGCTCTCCTGGCGTATTGCCCGCGTTCGCCAGCTTACAGGCTGGCGAACGCGGCCTGTAAGCTGCGTTCGCCAGCCTGGCTACACTAGGCTGAATTCTCCAGCCTAGTGTAGTCAGTTTTCTGTCTGGCGTGTTGCCCGCAGTGTGCAGTTCACACGACCAGCGGGGTTCCTGTCTTTGCTCAAGCAGTGCGGCTTCTCAGCTCAGACTGCAGCTTGAGCTAATGCTGCTACTGCTGCTGCTGCAGCTGCAGGCTGTTTTTCCCTGGTGTCTTGCCAGAGCTTCGCAGGTTTATGCGCCTCGATGTGTCTGATACTTCAACCTGCGAGTGTGTGTGTTGCAGCCTGTGGCACCGGCTGTGCACAAGTGTCTCATCCTCGAGTTCACTCTTGCTGCTCCCCTGTCTACGGACAGCGCTAGCAGCCGCTTGGCCCTGGGGCAGACCTGCGGGTTAAGTCCCTGCTTGGCCTTCAGCGTGCCGTACACGCTTGTCAGACCTCGCTGTGTCTGACTCTTCAGCCAGTGAGTGAGAGCTCTTCAGCCTGCAACGCTGGCTCCCTGTTTGGTCCATTGCCTGTGTGTCACAGGCTTACACGGCCAGCACAGGCCTGCTCAGTGAGCTGGGACTTTATGACTGACCTCGAGTGTCTTGTTCAAGTTCACTCTTGAGGCTCATCTGTCTGCGGACAGCACATAGTGACGGTGCTGGGGGTGGACCTTTGGGTCATTGCCTTGCTCAGCCCTCCACTTCAGCAGGCTTCCAGCCCCCCTCCCTGTCTGTCGACAGCACGGGGCAGCTTCGGCTCTGTGGATGGACAGGTCTCATCCCTAGCTTGACCTGCTACTGTAGGCTGTGCTCCCCTGGCGCGCTGCCCGCTTCGCCGGCTTACATGCCAGTCGGACCTCACTGTGGTGAGTGAGAGTGCTCCAGCCCATAGTGTCTGACATTGCCCGCATGTCGTAGGCCTATGCGACCAGCGGGATACTACTTGGCAGCTCGGTGTGCTGCGCTCCCTGGCAGTCTGCCTCGCGGTTCCCGGGCTGACCTTGAGAGGCCGATCACTTCGGATCCAGCGTCCTGCACGGGCCAGTTTGGCGTCTGCAGACTGCTGCCTCCACCCCCCGGCTTGGCCTTCGTGTCTGGCGAAGCCCTGACCGGGGTGGTCTGCTTATGTGTACTTTGTCAATGGTTCATTGGCACCTTTACTCTCGGCGGTTCGGTTGCACTGAAAGTCAACCAACTTTCTATAAATGTAAATAAAGATGGCCACAAGACTATCTGTTTCCCCGGTCATGTCTCTGTGTTTATTTGGTCTCTTTCTGTTTCTGTCTCTCTCTGTGTATTGATATCAAGCTCTTGGTCTCAGTTTCTGTCTGTTCCTCTGTCTCTCATTCCCTCTCTTTCAGCTCTGTCATGTCTATCTTTCTGAGTGTGCTATTGTCTTCTGTGGTCAGGCTGTGTGCGTAGTCTCTTGTCTATTAATATAATGTTTAGTTTTTCTTCTCCTGTCCGTTTTCCTTTGTCCTTTGTCAGAACATCTGTACACCTGCCCTTATTTCTCCAAGCTGCAAGTTTCTAGTATGTTTTCCCAGTGTAGGTTTCAGTGCCCACATTATATTTTGCTTTTATTATGTATTTCACAATCAGCCAAAAATATTGGCTCACTTTCTATTAAGTTCATTTCCCCCCTGTTGGTTCTGTCTGCATTTGGGTCCTCACTCCACACACCATGGAAAACTCTTTCTTTTATCACAGAGCATCGTCCTGCAGTACACCTACAGTAACCCACTCGTCAGTAAACAAAGAACTCAACGATCAAATGTGTGGCTACATGTGATGTTGTTAATACTTATTGCCCTTAGTATAAGAAATCTTATGCAGGTGTTCTTCCTGACACTTTTTCAACTATCTTTAAGTTGAAAAAGTAGGGTGGCTGTAGCTCAGGAGGTAGAGGAGGTCACCTACTGACCGGAAGGTTAGTAGTTCGATCCATGGCTCCTCCAGTTTGCATGCCAAGTATCCTTGGGTAAGATACTAACCTCAAGTTGCTCTCCAATGCACCCATTGGAGTATGAATGTAGTCAGTAAGCATTCAGTTCAGAAGAAAGTGCTTGTCTGATGGGGTGAATGTGGCATGTTGTATATGGCGCTTTAAGTACTCAGGGAGAATGGAATGAACTTATATAGCCATGCTTATTGATTTGTGGCCAAAAATGATTGGCAAGTTCCAGAAGAGGTTTAAAAGGGTTAACTGAGATATTTCACTTATTATGTGAAATATCGCATCATATATTAAACAGATTTTTTTAAAGATTGTAACTATTGATGGCTCTCATATGCTTCCTTAATGTTTCTCTTGTGCCACCAAGAAAACTTTGTTCATTTTTATCATTTATTTATTCATGTGTTGAAATATCTTATTAAATATGAATTTGGTACATAGTTTATACTCTGTATAGTTTACATACTGTAAGCTATGAACAAGATTTAAGTTTATCTTGTTGTTCTTTAATGACACTACTATACCTTCAGTTAAGTCATTATAAGCTAGTGATGAACATCAAAGTAAAAATGCAAGCGTGGGAAACATGAACCAGCCTGCTTTAAAATGTCAAATGCAGCAAAAGTCTGAAGTGGTTACTTGTTACACCCATTAATAGTGAACTTCACTATGACTGGGGCTTGAGTTGTCACAAGACCAAATCGGTCTCACTGGAAACTACTTTCATAAAACTACTTTGTTGCATTGCATGAAGTTGCATTTGATATTAAAACACTTTGACCAGCAGGAAAACACCCGTGCTCACTGCTGTAACACCTCAGTCTTCAGTTTGCAGCAAAACAGCATGGATGTCAGAGCTCTCGGCATCAGACTGTGTGAGTAATTTCTCAATTTCGATTTAGAAATTATATTTGAAAAAAAAAATAGCTTTAAGAGAAAGGATTGCATTTTTATGAAACGGTTATGAGATATCAACTTTGGCACATAGCTTTATTCCACATTACAAAAACGTTAAAGTTATAAATTCCAAAATGTGATGATTTAGTTTTCTTTTTACTTTAAAACGAACTAGCCCATAGCCTAGTGGACAAGTTATGATATGGAACAAAATGTTTTATTTGTACCTGTAAGAGTCACCAACTCTTTTATGTCTTCAGTGATGACCATTATGATTATGAATCTGCTGGTTGTTCAGGATCAGAGAGTTGGTGAGCACCTGCCATTCACACCTCTATTTAGCATTTTATTTCTTTCATCAGTCAAATACAGATTAGAGATGTTAGTAATAAAATACATTTTTGTGGTAATGGCTGATATAAGTAAGTTAATCACATTAGCAAATAATAGATGAATAAGCTTCTATAACCTTCAGGTATTTTATCTTCCTTTTCTCTTTTAACTTTTTTTTTTTACATTCAACATTTAATCCACACTGTTTCAAAGAGGCGAGCCTTTTCCCTTCTGATGACCTCAATTGGATGCTTGGCTTTACTTTATTGAACGCTCTGGTGCTGTTGCTCGGAATGTACTTAAGCAACGATTGCTGGTGTAGAAGTAAAGGTAATATTTTGTACACTAAAACTTTGTTTCAATTGCTTTTGCTTTTTGCACGCTCATATCATGCTATTTACCAAAACTGATCATTGCACCATGAATATTGTGAAAAATGAAAAATGTGCTACATTTATTTGTTGCTTAATGTTGAAAAATCCCAGTTGTTATTTATTTATTTTGTATAATGAAGATGCTTTTGTGTGTGAATGATGTGCTTTCACTCAGACTCAGCCGAGAATGAAACCGAGTCAGAACACAAATGTTGTTACTGTTAATTCTTATTATATTTGGAAAAAGAAACACAATGTTATAATATAACAGGAAGAGGAAAGATATTTAATCAGGCCTCTTTTTTTCCCTTTTCAGTAATAATACCAGAAAAATAAATACATTTATAATTTGTACATGTATTTATAAATAAACTAAAACATTTTAAACAAATGAAAACAAAACACAAAAAAGTCTGCTTTTTTGTCTTGTTTTTTCCTACACCTTTGTTAAATGTGTACACATTATTTAGAATGAACATTCACTCAAATTTTTGAATAAAACTAATTAAAATAATGAAGCTCTTTAAAAGCAAGAGTGGCTCAAAAGAAAAATATCCCAAAACCCTTTTAAAAGTTTCAGTATTGAAAAAAATATTGTGCAATATACTTTGTGTATATTTTGTGCAGTATAATTTTTTATTTCTCAATTCTGTAATGTGAAGAAAGCAACACTAAAACTTCACTAGCTACGCTAATGAAATGTAGGATGAAACCCAAGTAGCTGTTTAGAGCAGCTGATATTTATGTCATTAAGATGAAGCTACAGAAAAATAATGCTCTGATATAAGAGTGACATAATTTTCTTCTGATTGTCAGATTTTCCTAAGATTTCTAATTATACCTAATAAATATAGTAAATAGCAAGTATTTTTCATCATCACTGATGTTACTGTGGTCGTCTGTCCTCTCACTCCGGCTGTATCTTTCCATTAGAGGATGACATGCTATATACTAGAGCCATTTACTACACCTCACGCCCGGGTGAGACTAAACTCAAAGGTGAAATTTATTTTGGTGTGTAATACAAACAATAGCGTCTTTTCTATCCGTTAAAGAAAATAAACAAATGTTTTGTTTTGTATTTCTTTTAAATCTAACAGGTCACAAAAAAGAGCGGAATGAAGACAAAATCACATCTGAGTGAAAGTGAAGACATTTATCACATATTGTTATTGCAATTGAACAAGCTGTACATTGTCTGCTGGGCATATAAATCAACTAAAAGATCTATAAGTACCAATAAGGTTCACATACTAACAAACGCTTCTGTCTGTTATGTAGACTTTTAAATTAAACCACTTGTTGCATCTGCTCATTCTGCTTGTGCATGAATGCTGTTCAAAAGAAAAAAGCTGCTGCAGCTCATTTCTTCTAAACAACAGGTACTCACTGTGGTCAACGCTGATGTGAATGTGTTGCATCGCTTTGTTTTCCAAAACAGATGAACCAAGTTTGTGGTAAACAGTGAAATACACCTGCAAAGTTTACTACCGAGTATGTCTCTATGTGTGGTCTGGTGCACAGACCGAATAACTGGTGGCTTGTTTCACGCTGCAGCAGAAACTGTTCAGTAGAGTAAAAAAACAAGCCATTTTATTTTCTTTTGTTTTTAGGTTATGAGACGTGAGATGATGACATGATTAAGATGCTGAGAGGTGGAGCTCTTTTCTACTTAAACATTTATAATTATATCAGACCAAATATCATTATGAGGATAAAAACGAGCCTTCATGTAATCACTCATTTTTTAAAATCACAACTAGGGAACTAAATCACCAAACTAGGGAAGTAAACATCTTGCAAGTATCCTGCTCTGTTTGCACACTATCTGTATGCTAATTTTAACAATTGCACTGTACTCTGCTTTGGTAACTATTTTCCATGATGAAAATATGTAAAAATTGTGTTTTCTGTTCTGTGTCCTGTTCTTTTTCTTATCTTATGCTCAGTGGGTGAGAGTTCCACATTCTGGGAGCCACAGTGGCAAAAGCTCTGTCTCCCTTAGTTCTCAGCTTTGTATGATGAATGACAAGTAGACCCCGGTCACATGACGTAAGAGACTTGCTAGGAACATTAGGCTGTTGAAGTTCGATGATGTAGGCAGGAGCTTGACCATGAAGCGCTCTGTAAGTCAGTACCAGAATCTTGAAGTGGACTCTGAATTCGACGGGGAGCCAATCCAGCTGTATTAGCAACTGTGTAACATGTGAGTACTTCGATGTTTTGGTCAGTAGTCTTGTTGCAGCGCTCCAGGGAGTTTTTGTTTAAACATGTAAACAGTGAATTACAGTCTTGATGAAACTAAAGCATGAATGACAATCTCCAGTTCAGTGCGAGATATAATGGGCTTTAATTTGAAAATGTTTCATGAGTGATAAAAGCAGGACCGAACCAAAGATTTGACGTGAAACATCCTGACAGGGGATTTCTTTAAATCACCCTGCCGTTCTTTCTTTAGCCAAGACTCCTGAGTTTAGAAAACACAAACACTGCAGTTCTTTCACTCGCGAGGGCAGTCATGAACACAGGATCTGCGCCCATTGACTGTCCGCGTCCTTTATTTATACTTTTCTGTGTGAGTGTGTGTGTGTGTGTATGTGTGTGTGTGTACAAAGGTAACAACGTCATTTAGAGCAGCGGGTTTTTCCCCTTCTCTTCATTTGCATGTTCTCGTAAAAGAGCTGAGCTTGGTCTTCTCTACATCTAAATGTTCAGAACAACAGGATGCGGTTAGTATCTGCATAAGTTCAGCACACAAGTTACTAGGTAAAGAGTCATGTAGAAATGTGCTTAATGATAATCAGTGTTGGGACTAACGCGTTATTAAGTAACGCGTTACAGTAACTACGTTATTATTGTGGTAACGAGCACGGTAACTAGTTATTATGCCAAAACCAGGAACGCGTTACTCGTTACTGGGATTTAGATAGGCTCGTTACTCGTTACTTCGTGTGGTGGATATCGCGGAGCTTCCACAGATTCAGTAACATTAGCAAGTGGTGGAAGCCAGCAGGTGGATGAAGGAAAAGGGAGGCAAGAGGAGAGACCCGAAGCGGCCGCCGGTCCGCCTGTCAGGTGAACTGAACTTCAGGTAAGAAGTTATGACCTGCAGTCTATCGGAGTCAGATATAAACCAAGTTTAGGTGGAGTTTATTTTCGGTATGCTGACATTTTCGTACTGCGTGCTAGCTAGCATGACGGAGTTTCTATACAGCTGGGTGGGTGCTATGTTACTGATGTTGAACTTTATTTTGTTCATATGGTTAATTATTAGAGTTGCCAACCGTCCTGTAAAAAACAGAATCGTCTCGTATTCAGAGAAAATATTACGCGTTTCGTACTGAGGTGAAAAGGAACACAGTTTGTCCCGGACTTCAGCTACAATGAAAAAGACACAAAGCTGCAGTTATTCTGTGTTTACCCTGCACAGCTGCCTCTTCTTCTCTCATTCTCTCCTGTTTCTTCTTCAATCATGAAACTGATCAATGATCAGCTGATCGGCTTTTCTCTCTTGTTTATTTATCGCCCACTTTGCGCCAGAAAGAGGAAACCAGCGGATGTCGCGTTAAACAACAGCAGCACGTTTAAGCTTGATCAGCTGTTGTTAGAATTTATTTAATATTAATTTCTAGTATCAGCTGATGTTTGCTGGAGCCACAGCTGTAAAGCTGCTGGTCATGATATCGGTTTGGTTATCTGGTGAGAGGGAAACATGCAGATGAAACCAGGAGATGTCCTTACTGAATCATCAGAGCTGAACAGGTGATGGAGAAACAGGTTTACCTGTTAGGTGACATGAATGAGTTGAAGGGAAGTTATGAACTGTTTCTGAGAGACAAGTAACACCAGGATCCTTTTCTGTGTAGCTGACAGCTGGTAACTGTGCAGGGGCGGGTCTAGCAAAGTGTTGCCAGGGGGCCAGGTAGGGCATTAACAGGGAAAGGGGGGGACAAGGAAATACTTCTTTATTATTCTCATTTAAAATGTCTCGCTTTAAAAAAAAATAATTATCTGAGTCTTACAACAAACAATTGATAGATTGATACATATATACCATCAGAACAGTGTACATCACTGTCACAACAGTGTTTATTTTCATTCAAAGGCTTTATGATTTTTCCTATAATGGTGGGCCGGTCTCTAGTCAAAATGCCCGGGACGATTTTTTTGTCCCAGTCCAGCTCTGTATGCAGTTCATCTGCAGTCTGGTGTTACCTACATCTTCCTATTCAGAAGGCAGAATTTCCAAGTTCTGAGTACAATCAAAAGCACCACGACTGCAGTTTTTGTGTTGGATGTAAAAAGCAGGCTAGAATCATGGCGGCGGTCAACGACGGTCCAGGCGTGGGATTTCTCTCATGGAAATGTGCACATTATTTTTTCCTTTCTGTTGGTAGGTGGCACAGTGCACTTGTGGCAAGTAAGCAAGATAGAAGACTGACAATCTTGCTGGGTATCCAGTTACAGAAGCAACACATTAACAAGAGAATTCTGAGTAAAACCAAAGTTACTTTCCCTAGTAACTAGTTACTTTGAAAGTAACGAGTAACTTGAAGTAACTGAGTTACTTTTTTAGAGAAGTAACTAGTAATGTAACTAAGTTACTAATTTAAAGTAACTTACCCAACACTGATGATAATACATTTCATGTAGCTGATCACATATATACCATATTCTCTTAACATTCCGCCCTGTTTATCAGAGAAATGAAATGTACAATAAGCAACTACTTATCTTCCACATTCTCAGTTACTACATCATAAGTTACACTTCATCTTCATGAAATAAATAGGAAAAGAAGTCTTCATGATCTTCATAGATTTCAGTATATCTGCGTATGCTGTGAATGACAAACTTATCATCTGTGAAATTACAGCTTCGAACAAAGAATAACATAAGTAAAGAAAAGCAAAATAAAATCAAGAAAAATTCAATGACCATCAACAGTCTCTTTAAAACTTGTTAAAGTTCAGGGCTTCTTCCTGGATCAGGATGACGATGTTGTTGTTGTTGTTGTTGTTGTTGGCATCAGCTGGGATCCTGTAAGGGTGAGCTTTGTAGTCAAGGTAACCAGGAGGCTTCCCCTTCACATTGTTGCACATAGGTCCATCACACCTGCACCTGGCTGCCCTAAAGTTGATCGGATAGAGGGTGGAGTGCAGGCTTACCCAACGGGGGCCCAATCGCACTACCCCCCTCACCCCCGAAGCAACCAAACGTAGGTGAGGCCTTCCTAATGTGCTTCCTCCTTAGTGATGGGGCTTCCCGGGACCTCAACCTTTTTGCAGTGGCTCTGATGTATCCAGGAGGGTCTCTCTGCAATTTTACAGGCTGTGGGTGTTGTCAATAACACTTGGTTTCAACCTGCAAGAGACTGGAGAGCCTTACGGCAGTTTATTGTTCAAAACAACCTGTTCTAATTCAAAGGTTGTGGGTTCACACGATTTCCTGTTTTTGCATTAGTTAGTTTTTGGAGACTAATCGAACTCTCTTCCTAACTTTCCATATAGCAACAATAAGTGTCCAGCATTCGAGAGTTGTCTCACATGTGTGAGATAAGACAAAGTTGCTTATTATTCTTTTTTTAAATTTTTTTTTTAAATTGAAGTCACTGCGTGAGGTACTTAGATGATCAGAGTGTGCCCTAAAACAACGTCAGCTGACTTTTTTACTGCCTCTGCTGCAGCTGCACAGGCCTACAAACAACAGAGTCTAATTTGCAGGAAGGAATGCAAGCGGACCAAATGCCTGTGTTAAAACTGCACCTCATGTAACCTGCACCTCCATCTACATGTAAGTAGAAAGGCTATTTTCAAGTTACTGAATGCTTCTTCTGATTTCTTTTCTATGTAGATGCAAGACTTCATTTTGACTTAAGGCATTTAGGTCATTCCTTTTTCCTTTCTTTTTTTTTTTTTTTTTTTAAGAACTCATACATCTTACATATTTCAAACTTTTAAGTTAAGGAAAAAACTTTGCATTACTTACAGCTCATAACTCACAGCTCTAAAACTCGTCATTGTTAAATCATGTGCCTAATCATTATATGTCACTGTGATCCACAAGTATGATCACAAATTTGTTTTCCAAACTTACAAAACAAACAAACAAAAACAAAAACAAATTGCCTATGGCACCAAGGCTTTGTGTTCATATTAATTGAGTGTAAGCTGCTTTCTTCATTGCAAGTATTTGTTACATTTAATTCATGCATCTTATCACTGAGTTCTAAATTCAAACTATCTCACTTCTGATTCATTTCAAAACGAATTTCACATGTAACAATTTGTATGTGTGTTTTCTATTCATTAAGGTAATGACAATTATTTTCTTTCATTATTCTTACCTTTTCTAATGTTTACCTCTTTGTTATGCTGTGGTGGACATGCCTAAACAATTCATGAGTTCAGGCTTCAACTTTCAATCCAATTATATCCTATATTCTCGCAGTCAAACTCGTCCAGCTTCATCTCTCACTGGTCCTCTCTGCACAATGTCCTGTTCGGGCTTCAAAGCTCCAGCAAACACAGTCTATTTCTTCTCTTCTTCTTCTCCAGTCTTCTCTTCCAAAATTACTCCAAGCATGGCAAATATGACACTCAATGTCCAGTGCTCTTCCACAATTCTTTATCCCACTGTTCAACTGCCCAGCCTGTATTTTCACAGTACATGTTGCATTACTCTTACATGCTGCTGCTGGTTGTCAGTCGTCATCAGTGTTAATGGATCCGGGGCACTGTCGTTTGCCTGCTGTATTCAAGTCCACGATGTTCTGTCGGTCTTCATCAGGCGATTAACTGTCCTTTGAACTTCTTCTCAGTTTAGGGACAAAGTGAGAGATCAAGCTGCACAATTTCGAGCCAAAGACTGGCTTATTTTCTCCCAATTCTGTTAATCTGCTCTTCTGCTGCTGAACTCAAGGTTCCAATGTTGAGAGAGTCCACCTGTATTGACACACTAAAGCATATAATTAGTATTATATTCATTTTTCTTAAAGGCTTCATTTGCTTCATGGGCCTCATCTGTCTCTCTGTGTTCTTTCTTTACACCCTCAGTTCCCATATATGGGCATGCAAAGTTCCTGTTCACTATTTCCTGTCGCTGCAGCCCCGGTACACAGAGCCATATTTCCTGTTCTTCAAACTAATCTAACTCTTTTGTTTTTTCTTTGTATTTATAGTCTACAGGCCCTCTTTTATTCTACTAAATCTTAGTCTAAAAACAATACACCTTCAGTTCACTCACACACATTTAACCCGAGCTCTTTCACACATCCAAACAATTAACCAAGTGTATATGCTTATGTGTTTTTGAACTGAGAGAAAAAGACACTCAACCTCTCATACCATCACTCATGCATTTCTTGAATTAAAAGCACTTTTAAACTTTAGCACATCCTACTTTTCATCACACAAGAAATATATTTCACACACACCTTTAAATGTTCTAACCTCTTTCAGACGCCATAAATCGTCTCACACACTGCCTTTTCTCTCTCAAACTTTCATTTTCCACTCACTCAGACAAATCATGCAGAGTCACTCAACTCAAATACTGACAGCATTCACACGGTTAAAATCACTCGAAATACGCTTTCATACGAGTATCTTGGACATGCCTTCCATGATCAGAAAGAGCAAGTCAAAGAAAAAGAAAAAGAAAACTGAAACCTCTCATCATCCTCACGGCTTCTCATTTGCATTCTCACACACACACCGTCTAAAAATAGAATCAGCAGCCAGTGCACTGTTGTGTTGTCACAAACCTGTAGCTTTAGCTGTTGTATTCAGGGCTTGACTTATTATTTGTTAGTATAGGTTTGCTCTTCATCTCAAGAAAGTCTCATCTAGGCTAACAGGTTTACAGACAGGTCAGGTGTCTCTATGCACTTGATTAGATTTGGTATTCTCCTTATTTTTTCATCGCATATATCATTGTACTGAGTTTGAGCAAACCTTAAGCTTGAATCAGACTACTTTTAACAATTATCCACCTCACATCATAACTGACTGAGGTGTCTCTTATTATTTAATATTATGTCATTATTAATGTTATTATTGTTTTGGTCTTCCTTTTTTATAACAGCAATAGTATATTACAATACACTACTTTACTACTTTACTATTAATATACAATAGTATATTAGTTTATATTTTATTATGTATCCATCACGGGTCTGTGTGAACCTGCAGCTTCACACCTTCCCAAGCTGGAGACATTTGCATTTTCACACTCTTTCTTTGGCTGAACAATGACACAGCCTTAATATACGTTATGCATTTCTCTTTCTTATTTGATATATTTTCGTGTGAATTATCTGGTTTCATTCATTCTATTCATTCTGGGTATGGTTGTCTACCCAATTTTGTATCATTTGGTAACACCAATTTACAGGTTGCTATGCTTCCTATTATTAGTTTGAATATAGTAGAGATAAGCTCTAATTTAATTTAAGTTAACCTTAATTTAACCTTTTGTTTATTCCACTTCATTCCTCTTGTATTTATATATATATTCAGTTGGGTCTGTATCCAACTCTTTTTAAACTTCTACCTTGATCTCTAATTTTACACTTGATGAGGGATTATTATTTCCTCCTGATATGGGTGAATGTATAGTGGGACATTTTGTTGTCTTAGGAATTCTTCATCTACAAGCACTGATTTGTCCGGCGCCTGGACATTTCTTTTCTAAACACTGCTCGTCAGCAGTGAGTTTTGTGGGCTGATTCCCCATTATCACAGAACTGCAAAGCTTTCTCTGGTACTAAACTCAGGGGTGGTTGCTGACACGCCCTTCTACCTTTCCCCTTTATCACCAGTACTTGAGCTTATGCGGGATACACAAAGAAAACAATAAAACAAACAATGGAAGTAGTTCAGCAGCGTATTGTGCTTCCAAACACATACACATAAAACACATATACATACAAACACATAGACATTTGCGCGCTAATTTGTCACGAAGTAATTCCGGCTACTTCTGAAACCTGTCTAAACACAGTTCCTTGTGGCGAACTTAAACCTTATTTGTCACGAGGTATTTGACGGCTACCTCTAGAACCAGTCTAAACTTAGTTCCTTCCGGCGAACTCAACCTATTTCACGTGCTTCTTTGAAGTAATTCCGGCTACTTCCAACCTTTGCGCATTTCCTGAAGTAATTCCGGCTACTTCTAACCTATTTTGCGCATTTCCTGAAGTAATTCCGGCTACTTCTAACCTATTTTGCGCATTCTTCTAAACCCTTCCGGCGGTTTAAAACCAAAAAGTGTTTTCTCACCCTCAGTCGTCTTTTGCTGGTTGTTCAGGTCATCTGGATCCCAACGTCGTGGACCAGTACTAAATCACCGGCCTGGACCCGAATTCAACGTTCCAGGACTCTCACCTCTACCTGGAGAGGGCTGTCGACAGACTTCGGTGCTGGTTTACCCACGGTGTCAGGATGCAGAAGTCAGACCTTATTGGAGTCACAGAAATGAGTCTGCTGTTTCCATCTCTAGGTTCGAAGGACCAATTTAAATGACAGGGGATTTCTTTAAATCACCCTGCCGTTCTTTCTTTAGCCAAGACTCCTGAGTTTAGAAAACACAAACACTGCAGTTCTTTCACTCGCGAGGGCAGTCATGAACACAGGATCTGCGCCCATTGACTGTCCGCGTCCTTTATTTATACTTTTCTGTGTGAGTGTGTGTGTGTGTGTATGTGTGTGTGTGTACAAAGGTAACAACGTCATTTAGAGCAGCGGGTTTTTCCCCTTCTCTTCATTTGCATGTTCTCGTAAAAGAGCTGAGCTTGGTCTTCTCTACATCTAAATGTTCAGAACAACAGGATGCGGTTAGTATCTGCATAAGTTCAGCACACAAGTTACTAGGTAAAGAGTCATGTAGAAATGTGCTTAATGATAATACATTTCATGTAGCTGATCACATATATACCATATTCTCTTAACACATCCAAAGTGAGAGCCGGGTGAAAAATTACCTGTAGTTTCCTGATAGATGATTTCACAAATGTTGCAAGAGGACCAAGAGCATTCATTATCTTAGGTACATGTCTGTCAGGAGCACATACAAGGACTTTAGTCTTTCCTTCGTTAAGCTGGAGGAAGTCGTCAGCCATCCAAACTTTAACGGATTCTAAGCACTCATTCAAAATCTGCAGCTTAGAAACATCTTGGGACTTGAAAGAAATGTATAACTCAATATCGTCAGCATAGCAGTGGTAGCAAATGTCCTCAAAGGGGCTCAAAATATGCTGGAGGGGAAGTAGATATATTAAGAACAATAAGGGCCCCAGCACAGAGACTTGTGGCACCATAGGACAGGGACATGAAGGATGACCTGTACTTAGAAACTGCCACAAAAAAGTAACGTTCATACAGATATGAAAAGAACCACTCTAAGACAGATCCAGTTACACCAACTCAGTATTTCAGCCTTTAAAGTAGGATGTGATGGTTAACGGTGTCAAAGACCGATGTGAGATCAAACATCAGCAGAACAGAACATTTTCCTGCATCGTTTTGCATCAAAATGTCGCTGGAGACCCTAAGAAGAGCTGTTTCAGAAGAATGGGTTCTACGAAAGCCAGACTGAAATTTGTTAAGAATATTATGTTTCTCTAAAACTGCTGTGAGTTGCTTAGCCACAACCTTTTCTAAAATCTTAGCAGTAAGCGGTAGTTTTGAAACTGGCCTGTAACTGCTAGTAAGAGAAGGGTCTAACTTGGGTTTTTTTTAAAAAGGGGGTGTATGGCAGCATTTTTAAAATAGGCAGGGAATTTACCAGATGGCAGTGAGGTGTTAATTAAGGTGAGAAGACAGGGACCAATAGTCTGGAAGACATTTTTGAATAACGATGTAGGTAAAATGTCAAGTGTACAGGAGGATGCTTTCATTGAGTTAACTGTTTTTACCAGCTCGGGCAGTGAAGTTAGTAGAAAATGTTTTAAAAGCTGGAGTAGGAACTGACAAAGCAGATGCTGATGGAGAATGTTTTTTTCTTAAATTACTAATTTTATCTATAAAGCAGGTGGAACAGGAGTAATAATATCGGTAATGGTGTCAAATAACACCTTAGGATTACCTCTGCTCTTTGCAACCAGGTGAGAAACATAGGCAGCCCTCGCATCTCTATTTGCATTTTTAAAAGAAACTACCAGAGCCTTTAAGTAAAGGAGATGAACATTTAAATGAGTTTTCTTCCACAATCGCTCAGCTTTACGACAATCACGTTTTAAGCAGCGAATACTGCCATTAAGCCAGTTTGAGGACTTAGAAACAGAAGCTGGTCTCATTTTAACCAAACATATTTCATTCAAAATGGAAAGACAGAGCTTATTAAATAGATCTGTTAATAAATCAACATCATTATGAAGGAATAGATTTAAATTGAAAGCATCCGAGAAAGTCTTGATCCATGCTCAATCTGGCAAAGCGGATGGGACAACACAGAAGAGCTACCTCGTCAGGCCAGGACTCTGCAGTCTTTTTACACCTACAGGCCAGTGGACACTCTTTCAATGATGAGGATGTACACATCCTGGACAGGGAGGAACGCTGGTTTGAGCGCAGAGTCAAGGAGGCCATTTACGTGAAAAGGGAAAGACCATCTCTGAATCGAAGAGGGGGCCTAAGGGTACATATTTCACCATCTTACAATACTGTGATTGCAGCCATTCCCCAACTCTCTGTGAATGGTACTCATGGCCATTGATCAATAGTCTTTGATCAGTGGGTTTTGGTCAGTGGTTGTTGATCAATGGTCATGGGAATTTGCATAATTATGATTAAGGAACTGACCTCACAGCCCATTGTTCCTTCAGTGGGCTGGTTTCATTCATTATGCAAATGTACTGTTTATAAGATTGGGGAAACCTGCAGTCAGCTGAGACTGAAGAAGTCACTTGGATGAGAGACGAAACGGTTCTCCCACAAAACGCTACGTCCAGATGAACAGAATCAACTTTTGGACATCCGTGAAAGTCTCTGCTGTGGGGGAATTTACTATGTGCAAAATAATCGTCCGGCGAACTGGAGACAGAGGCTCGTGAAAAGACAAGTCAAAAAGAATACAGTAATGATTAGAGTTAAAAATATCCTCAGAACAAATAAAATCAATATTAAAACCCAGAGTCAAAACAAGGTCCAGTCTGTCCTTTGCTATGCATGGGGCCTGACACTACAAAGTACAAAATGTAAATATGTAAAGGTTTAATATTAATTTTAAATTCAAAATTAAATTACATTAAAAATCAATTCTCATTTCACAATGTATGTGCCAATATGCTACAAATAAAGATTCTGTATATGGAAGAGACAGTTATGAAGCCCTGCAGAACTGAACCACTCTGCAGAGAGATGTGCGAATTACACACCGAGAGGAAATACACCACTAAGCTGCAAAGCTTGGTTCATGTGGTGGCAAATGATTTTGAAAAATGTTAATTCCTCTGTTTTGGCTGTTGACATTCATTTGGTGACTTATGGAATGCGGTTTACTGTCTATGAGATGAATGAGAAGTAAGATAATTGCTAGCATGTTTAGTACATTTATCAACTGTGATGAGTTAAAGACTGAACTTTCTCTGCCATCAGTGACTGCTGATGGTAAGTAAAACCTTGTATTAGAGAAATCCTTAAATACTAGGGCTGCAAAGCATGATGAGACAAGAAAGTCATAATGGTGCCCATTGTTGGGTCTGTGCTTCAGCAGGCCTGCTAGTTCAGAGACACATCACCCATGAATAAAGAAAGACAACAACATAAACTTGCTAGCAAGGCAAGGCTGACCGCAACCAAGCTCTTGGAGCTGAACGCTCCTCACCTGTCTCCTAGCCAACTTCAAAGAAACAGCCTTCCATGCAGTCTTTTTATTGAATACAGTGAATACAAGCACCACCCATCGTAAAACCCCCTGTGGTGTGTCAGGCCCTGTATGTGTGTGTATGCATGTGCGAGAATGTGTGTGTGTGTGTGTGTGTGTAGGCGTGTGCACGTGAGTGAGTGTTTGTGAATGTGGGTTTTTCTGTGTGACTTCCTGCTCTCAAAAGGGTCATCTCTCCTACCCTGTATGTGGCTTAACCCCTCTTTAACAGTCTAACCACACGCAAGCACAGGTAAGGTCATAAATGGCAGGAAGTAAAACATCCTCACTAAATAAGAAAACAGAACCCTCACATAGGATGTGCCTATATTTAAACACTATAGCCTCCCCCACAATCAATAGAAACAGAAGAATGTCTTTGATCACATAGTTTGAACTAAGACTTACAATTTAAGTACAATAATGGCAACATTTAACAATTTGACTCCAACAGCCATGAAGGACGAAGCCTGGTCTTACTGTCAGGCTGTTCACCACTTAATCTCCTGCTTGGAAATAGAAAAGAAAAAATTCAGTACATGAATGTGTTACAGGGCAAGGCAACAAATAAATGTGGACAAGAAAGCACAGTATAAATGCTTCAAATCCAAAAAATACATTATCAACACAGCAATGTTCAGCACTTCGTGTGAGGTAGAGGCTGGCATGAAACAGCTTGATTTTTTAAACTCTTTTCTTTGTTATGTATAAACTATATAAAATAAAGTATACATGTGAAGTGTTTATGTAAACAGTTATGGCTGTACTGATGTACCAGCATTAGTTAAATATGAACACATATGAACATGTATTATTTAACAAAAGTGTTAAGTAATACAATACTAATGCAGTTTCTTTAGCTACTTTGTTGATGATTGACAGTCTGTGGAAGAGCACTCATTATTATGTAATGAAGGATAAACTTTCCTCTCCTGCAATCTAGTGGCTACTCTTGGTATTGCAACATACTGCAGGTACCCCACCCCCGAAGTGGCCCGAGCGAGCCACAGGGTCCAGGCCAGGCTCCAGTTTATTGCACTTTTTTGCAATTTATGTAAGTGCTATGCACTTAATTCAATTCAATTCAATTCAATTCAATTTTATTTATATAGCTCCAAATCACAACAAAAGTCGCCTCAAGGCGCTTTATATTGTACAGTAGATCGCACAATAATAAATACAGAGAAAAACCCAACAATCATATGACCCCCTATGAGCAAGCACTTTGGCGACAGTGGGAAGGAAAAACTCCCTTTTAACAGGAAGAAACCTCCGGCAGAACCAGGCTCAGGGAGAGGCGGCCATCTGCTGCGACCGGTTGGGGTGAAAGAAGGAAAACAGGATAAAGACATGCTGTGGACGAGAGACAGAGATTAATAACAGATATGATTCGATGCAGAGAGGTCTATTAACACATAGTGAGTGAGAAAGGTGACTGGAAAGGAAAAACTCAATGTATCATGGGAATCCCCGGCAGCCTACGTCTATTGCAGCATAACTAAGGGAGGATTCAGGGTCACCTGGTCCAGCATTACTATATGCTTTAGCAAAAAGGAAAGTTTTAAGGCTAATCTTGAAAGTAGAGATAGTGTCTGTCTCCCGAATCCAAACTGGAAGCTGGTTCCACAGAAGAGGGGCCTGAAAACTGAAGGCTCTGCCTCCCATTCTACTTTTAAATACTCTAGGAACAGCAAGTAGGCCTGCAGAGCGAGAGCGAAGTGCTCTAATAGGGTGATATGGTACTACAAGGTCTTTAAGATAAGATGGGGCCTGATTATTTAAGACCTTGTATGTGAGGAGCAGGATTTTGAATTCAATTCTGGATTTAACAGGAAGCCAATGAAGGGAAGCCAAAACAGGAGAAATATGCTCTCTCTTTCTAGTCCCTGTCAGGACTCTTGCTGCAGCATTTTGGATTAGCTGAAGACTTTTATTCCTATTTATTCCTGGTTTTGTTTATCCCTTCTTTGTGTTTAGTGATCTTAGTTCCTTCCTTTGTATTTATTATTATTTATTATTCTTAGCCTTTGTTTAGCCTCGGTTCCCATGTTTTCTCTGTGCCTGTCCTGGTTCCACGTCTCATGTCTAGTCACCCTTGTGCGTATGTTCCCTGTGTTCCAGAGTCAGTCATGTCTCAGTGTGAAGCCCGTGTTTCTGAATCTGTGTCTTTTCATATGTGTCATGCTTCCTGTTTTACTTTGATAGTCCATGTCCTTTGTCTATGTATTCTGCGTTGCTTCTATTGTCTTGTTAGGTCTGATTTGTCCCTGCGGTGTTCCACCTGTTTCCCTTCCTCCCATTATCCTGCATGTGCTTTTAAAGCCCTGTGTTTCTCTCAGTTAGTTGTCATGTCATACTCTCACTATGCTGTGTTTCTTCCCTCCGTGTTCAAGTAACTCTAGTTCTCAGTTCCTGGTTTGTTTTCTAGTGTTTTGCCGAGGCATTCAAACTTTTTGACCCTGAAGCATTTCTCTGATTCCAATTTATCTAGTCATTTTCGTTCCAGTCATTTAGAGTTGGTAGCCTTTTGAAGAGTCTATCATCATCTTGTCTCATTGAGCAACCTGGTTACTATTATTACATTTTATAGCATTTAATATTATATAAAATTGCAACCTACAGTGTTCACTCCAGCTCCACAGAAAATTATTACAACATTGGATTTTTTTTTCTTTTTTTTCCTTTTTTTGCTTGTCAGTCACTTCATTAGGTAGTTGTTCAACTGCTCATTACTGTGTACATAGTTCATGTATACATGAACTATGTTTAAATAGCAGAATGCATTACTTCATGCTTTCTGTCTTATCTGTCTTTTGGCTGAAAGAGCTTCAGTAACTTCGGTGATTCGCCGAGTGCCCTGAGTATCACCAGAAGAGGTTTAAAATGTTCACTAATTCTGTGATATATCTCAGCATTTTATATATTTAACCTTTATTTTTACAAGTAATCACACTGATACTCAGTGTCGCCTTTACAATAGAGAAATCAGAAAATAACAGAAAAAAAAATTTGCCGTCTTATTAAAAACAAGAACAAGTTCCTAGTGACGCACATACTACACCAAAACTGAGAATGTGAACATAGGAAACCAGCCTACAAGTTGCACCAAACAGAGTCTGAAATGGTTTCATGTTCCGCCCACCGATAGTGAACTGAAACAGGGAGGCTTGACTTGACACAGAAGCCACTCAGCTTCTCTGGATTACTGTGTTGCAACGTCCTAGAAATATTTAATGTTCAAATTTATTTATTAGCAAGAAGATACCTCTGCTCATTGCTGTTACACTTCAGTTTACTCTGCAGTCTTTAGTCGGCAGCAAGACAACATGGACGTCAGAGCTCTGTGCATTAGGCTGTGTGAGTACTTTCTCATTTCCACTTCACCGTATGACATTTTTCGTTTTACCTAAAGATACAGTAACCAAATCCATTTTTTCAGTTATAAGATGTGATGATACGTTCACTCGTAGCTTTAAAAGTCAAAAAGAAAATATGAAACTTTGTTGTGTCTCTTCAGTGATGACCATTGTGATTCTGCTTGGTGTACAGGATCAGAAAATTGGTGCGTGCATGCTATTTTCTCATCTATATAAAAATTATTAAACATTTTGGAGGAAAGAGCAATTCAGAAGAAAAGTTGTTGTTTCTTGTTCTTTTGTGATTTTAGTGTAACGTGTCCTGTGATGATTAATTATCATATGAAGTATGATACACTTAAAAAAAAAACGTCCTTTTACTCTGTCATTGCGGCAGTATAGTGCAGCAGTTTTTGTAATAAAATTCTAAACTGACTCTTTCTTTATACTTTGTTTCAGATGCAGTTTCTCTTCGTGTTGTTCCAAACAGATTGCAGTTCCTTGAATATGAATCAGTAACATTTTACTGTGAAGGAGTCGATTATTGTGAAGTTGTGCATAAATTTAAAGGGAAAATAAAATCATGTAACAGAACTAACGTGAAGACACCAACAGGATCATCCTGCAAGATGAAAACTCTTTATACAGACGACAGTGGAGAGTACTGGTATGCGACTGAAGGAGGAATAAGAAGTAACATTATCAACATTTGTGTCACTAGTACGTTTGAAGAAAAATAAAGAAAGAACAACAGTGTTTGATAAATATTGAGTATAATTTAATATTGCTTCCTATTTAATTCATTATATTAAATAAATGTCAAATGCTTGTAATTTCAGATGGTCTTGTGATCCTGGAGAGTCCTGCTGTTCCTGTGTTAATGGAAGAAACTGTGACTCTGAGCTGCAGAAACAAAACTGCTTCCTCCAACTTTACAGCTGATTTCTACAAAGATGGAGGTCACATCTGTAGAAGCTCCACAGGAAACATGACCATCCACGGAGTTTCAAAATCAGATGAAGGACTTTACAAGTGTAACATCTCAGGAGCTGGAGAATCACCAGAGAGCTCGCTGAATATCACAGGTGAAACAAAGACAAACGAAAGTGAAGCAAAACTGTTGAGCCTGACACATAACTATTTAAATGTGTCAGCCTGAACAAACACTGAATAGTTGAAAATGAAGATTTGGATTTTTTTCTCTTAAATCAACTCTTCTCTCTTTTCAAACTGTCATTTAGACTCTCAAAATGTGAATTCATCTACTAATCCAGACAGTCACAAAGAGGCAGGTCCTTCCTCCTCTGCTGCCACACCTTGGATCACTGCCACCATTTTATTTATTTTTCTCCTGGTCGTGGCCATTGGACTGTATCATTTTAGCAAAGGTTAGTGTGACAGAGGTAATGAAAATACTGAAAAATTGTCTTTTCATGCAAAACTTTGGATTCATTGCTTTTTTTTTTTTTTTTGCTGTGCTCATGTGCTGTTAAACCAAAAATGTATGTTTTCTTAGCAACAGTAATCTGGAATCAAGGCACCTTAAATATTGTGACATGGAAAAATTAAAAGTAATAACTGCATTTCACATATAATACTTGAAAAAATATCTTGTTCATTTTTCGGAACGTAGATGGTTAAGGCACGACTGAAGCTCAAACAGGTCAGAACAGAGATACTGTGTTAATATTTTCTGTTTATTGTTATTGTTCAGTTATTTTTCATAACAAATACTTTCTCTACCTTATATTTTAGAAATTATTTTTAGTCAGAAGCTGAAATAATTATTATAATGATAATATTTAGCAGATTATTCTCAGCCCAAGAGATGTATTGTCTGATTAGGTTAGGCATTGTTTGAAATCAGCGTGCCTGTTTTACACTACAGTAACATCTATTTACTCTAAGACGTAGTTTATCAATGTTTTAGTGTTTTAATGTTTTGTGTTTCCGTGTCCATAGAGGCCAGTAGAGTGAATGCAGGTAGAGCAACATGTGCTGCTGTAAGAAAAAACAAGAAGAAGAAAGGTATGTTTCTGAGTTTTCAACCACATCTATGAATATAGTAAAAAAAGCAAACATGGATTATTGTTATTGATATTAATGTGGTTATTCATGTTCTCACTCTTACCGTTTCTCTCTGATGGAAGAAGATGCACTGTCGTCTACACCCATTTACTACAGCTTTGTCCCGAGTGACACTCAACCACAAGGTAAGAGTCACTGTAATTAAAAGTCATTTAATAGTGACACTATTATTACGCAAACAGCAGAAATATCACCAAGTATTTGAAACAATCTAAGGTAAATAAGTGTTTTATTACATAAAAAATGGGCTTCAAACAAATGTAATTTTATTATAGGACAACATATTCAAGACTTCCCTAATACCTTAAATTAAAACCACTGAATATAGAGATTAGCAATCCTTGGTCATTGTCACTGATATTACTGTGGTCATCTATTCTTTCACTCTCACTGTTTCTCTCCATCAGATGGACTGTCCAGTAGACCTATTTACAGCTTAGCCCAGGGTGACACTCAACCACAAAGTAAGACTCATTGTGATTAAAAGCCATAATGTTATTATGGTTTCCTATCTTTTCACTCCCATTGTTTCTTTCGGTTTCATTCTATTAGATGAAGATGAACTGTCTTCTAGAACCTTTTACTACAGTTTAGCCCAGGGTGACACTCAACCACAAGGTGAGACTCACTGTGATTAAAAGCCATTTAATAATGATGCTTAGATTAAGCAACAACAGAAACATCACCTAACAAGTGTTTTATTATATAAAAATATGGGTTACCAACTAATTTATTTCCATCTATTATCAAAGCAGAGTCAGAACCCACTACAAAGATCCCCTCACCAGGTATAAACCAACCCATAGCAGAGGATCCCTTTTATTCTCCAATACAGATGGTAAGACTGGGGGCAGCTATGCCTTATGTGTTGCATTCAGATAATATGTGATGAAGATGAATAAATGGGATGAATGGGTTTCATAGTGTGGACACTCCAATGCTAACTCCAGTGTTATAATATAGATATACAGTGGTGTGAATAAGTGTTGGCCCCATCCTGATTTCCTAGTGTTTTGCATTTTCATAATAACATGTTTCAGAAATATCAAACACATTTTAATAATAGACAAAGATAACTCGAGTAAATACAAAATGCGGTTTTTAATTAACAATTCCATTGATTGAGGGAGAAAAGTTATACAAACCTACCTGGTCCTGTGTGAAAAATGATTACTCTTTTTGTTAAATCATGAATTAACTGTGATTAATCACATTGTTTGGAAAGCTGGGAAAGTTCAGTTTCACTAACAGTTCTCAGGCCTGATTACTGGCAGACCTGTTGAATCAAGAAATCACTTAAACAGAACCTGTCTGACAAAGTGAATCTACTTAAAATATATCAAAACAACAACATCATCATCAACTAAAGAAACACCTGAGAAACAATGTCACTGAAATCTATCAGTCTTGAAAGGGTAACAAAGCCATTTCTAATGTTTTGGCACTCTAATGAACCACGGTGACAGCCATTATTATACAAATGGAAAAATCCTGGAAGAGTGGTGAATCTTCCCAGGAGTTACTGGTCTACCAAAATTACTCCAAGAGGACATCAACGAATCATCCAGGAAGTCACAAAATAACTCAAAGAACAACATTAAAGAACCACAGGCCTCACGTTTCAGTTAAGGTCGGAGTTCACGATTCAACAATAAGAAAGAGACTGGTTAAAAATGATGGAAGAATTCAAAGAGAAAACCACTTCTGAACAAAAAGAACAAAGGCATGTCTCACATTTGCCAAAAACATCTTCAAGATCCCCAAGACTTTTAGGAAAATATTCGTGGACTGACAAAACAAAAGTGTTAAGAGAAAACTCAGGAGGCAAGAAAAACAGACTCAGCGCTTTTTACATGTACATGGGCGGTGCCCCGACACAGTCTCCACACAGCGACGTGTATGAGACGAGTCACGGAGGATTCGTGCCGGGGCATTCCCTTGTTCTTTATTATATAGTCAGACAGCTTGCATTCCATTCTTGGGTGGAGCATACAAAGAGAAACAACTCCGTATATGTAAACTGAAGATATGTGAGTTCGTTGGCCATATCAGGGTTTGTCCAGCAGCTTCCTCATGCAGTGATTACACTAATGTCACACACACACTAAGTTTAAATGAAGCTAAACACTATAAGAGTACAAACACTTTAAAAACAGTAATACAAATTTCCTTTAACAAAAAGTTCTTTTGGAAGGTTTGAGTCACATTACATAACATGTAATAAACTTTACATATAATAAAACCTACAGCATTTCAGAAAAGAAACATCATAGCAACTGTAAAATATGGTGGTAGTAGTATGATGGTCTGGGGCTGTTTTCCTGTTTCAGGACCTCTACCAAAACATCCTGAAGGAGTATGTACAGTATGGTCATCTGTTTGTGACCTCCAGCAAAGCAGACTTGCGTTTTACAGCAGGACAATGCAAAACACTCTAGCAAGTCCAAATGAAGATTTTGGAGTGACCCAGTCAAAGTCCTGACCTCAATACTGACCTAAACTGATTTGCTGTTGCATGACCTTAAAAAGGCACAATATCATGTAGATTTGTATTTTTTTTTCACCCTTAAAATGAACACCTGTATTTAGGAACAGCATTTTGTGTTTACTTGTGTTATCTAGCTCTAATATTTAAATTTCTTTGATCTGAAACATTCAGGTGTAACAAAAATACAAAAAAAAAACCAACTAAAAATTCTGGAAGAGTGCAAACACTATTTCACATCACTGTATATAGCTTATATACTCACTCCCAAACTTGTGTTAAATAATGCTGCCATGAAAAAACACGTATGTAGAAAAAAAATCCTTGATACAGTACAGAGTACAAGAAAAATATACATTACATCAAAAGTGATAATACACGTTTGGCAACTACTCGTTGAAGTTAAAATTGGTTTACAATGTACAGAATACAAAAATTGTTTCTATGTTTTTTGTTTGTTTTAGTTAATGTTTTTTTTCTATACCATTCTATCTTGCAGGTTGCAGAGTGAACTGATTGAAGACATAATCACATCTCAGTGAGAGATTTTGTAATTGAAAATTTTTCATTTGGTTTTGGTTTCCATGTTTATAAATCGTGATAACTTTTGTCTAGTTAGTTAGACAAATCTGGCTGCCAGACGCACATGTTTATAAGTAGATATGAGGCTGAGTGCTAATAAAAGCACCTGACTTGACCTGTCTGTTGTCTTTGATGTGTATGAATGCTCTTTACAAGAAAAGAGTCATTACAGCTTGTAACACACACACTCACTGTGGTCAACCACTGATCTAAAACTGTTGCATTACATTTGTTCCCCAAACAGACGCATCACCTTCTGGGTGAGCCTAACAAGCATGTCTCTAACTGAAATATGGTCTAGTACAAGATAAAATACAGTGTTGTACAAAAAATACTTTACTTTACTTTAATAAATTTAAACAGGATTTGCGTTTTACATGTCACACCCATAGACCTGCTGACTCACTTAAACAGAACTCATCTGATAAAGTGAAATACACTACAAGATCTCAACAAGTAATGATAGACTAGGAAAAAAAAGTAGGACACTCAAAGTAACAAAGTCATTGAAATCAAAATAAAGATTTTGGAGTGGTCTAGTCAAACTTTGGACCTAAATCTGTTTGAAATGCTTGACATAACATTAAACAAACCATTTATGCTTGAAACCCCTCCAGTGTGGTAAAAAAAAAAATGCTGCTTAAAGGATTTTGCAAACAAGAGTGGGCCAATTTCTTTTTTTGCATAGGGCCAGGTAGGTTTGGATATTTCCATTAATAATCTAATCATCTTTTAAAAACTACATTTTTGTACTTACTTTGGTTATTTTTGTGTTTTTCAAACAGATTCATCACAGCCCTACCATAATGTTTACCTCATCTTGCAGACTGTGTTCATCAATATGATGGTGGCTCTGCTGCTGCTGCTGGCTCTACTTTACTATGGGAAAGTTGGATCTACAAAAAATAACTCATGTTCAACATCATGTAATTGTAACTGTCATTAAATCAAAGATGGCGGTGTGCTTTGATGCAGTGATTTTCTGCTCTTCACGTTCGTTGCTTTGTTTTCTATATTTTCTACATGTACAGTGGCTTGCAAAAGCATTTGACCCCCTTGAATTTTTCCACATTTTGTCACACGGGAAAGACCAATACAAAGTGGTGTACACGTGAGAAGTGGAACGAAAATCATACATGATTCCAAACATTGTTTTACAAATAAATAACTGAAAAGTGGGGTGTGTGTAATTATTCAGCCACTGAGTCAATACTTTGTAGAACCACCTTTTGCTGCAATTACAGCTGCCAGTCTTTTAGGGTTTGTCTCTACCAGCTTTGCACATCTACAGACTGAAATCCTTGCCCATTCTTCTTTGCAAAACAGCTCCAGCTCAGTCAGATTAGATGGACAGCGTTTGTGAACAACAGTTTTCAGATCTTGCCTCCCGATCTTACTGTACACAGCCGTGTATGTACTGTACATATAGAAACCACTTAACCTTGACACACAGACAGAAAGATGAAAACAAACACAGAGAACAAGAAGTGGTTGTGTCTCTGTAGTCTGTACTTCCTGTCTTATGTTGCCAGTGCCGAGTGTTTAATTGATTTTCTTTTATTCTGTGTTCCCTTCCTCCTTTTTCAATTTCTTGTATTTAGTTTATGCATGTGTGTATGTCTCCATATGATGAAAAAAAGGAGAGACTCTGAGAATGTAAACTGAACATGACACAACAGCTCGTACATGTGATTTTATCAAGAAATATATTAAAGAAAAATTCATCCCGACTTCTTAGACAGTTGTTCATATCTTCTCACTTGTTTCTCTGACAGTTTCTTCTGAATCTCTTTCATTTCTTTGTCTCTCTCAAGTGTTTAATAATTTGTTCCTTGTCTTTTTCTAGCTTTCCCTTTCTTTCTGTTATTTGGATTATAATGTTCTCCGTTTCCTCCATTAGTTTTTCTGTCATCTTTAACAGTTCTTCATGTACTTCTGTTCTCTTTTCCAGGTTAGTTTTTTTATCTCCACGCTTCTGCATTTTTTTCTCTTTGTCAAGTAATGGGGTTTCTTTCTCTTTTTTCACGGCCTCTTTCATCTCTGTCTTGTCCTCCTGCTGTAGTGTGATGAGTTTTTCTCTCTGGTTCTTCAGAGATGTCTTCTGCTCATTGAGTTTTTTAATGGTTTGTCTGACATGTTCTAAGTCTTCATCCTTGTTCTGCAACTCCTCTTCAAGTCTTTTCTTTTCCTCACATTCTTTCTGTAATTTTTCCTCCATCTCTGTTTGATTTTCATCCTCATCATCTTTGCTGATTTCTGTGTGATAAAATTGCAGGAAAAAAATATTTGGAAAATAAGGACAACATATTAGTCATTTTTATGTGTTCACATGTGTTGACAGTATTAATTTACTATACCAGTAATCAAATATAAATGGAAATAAACAGTCTGAAGCATTACTATAGAGACTGACACTATGGTTACCACCCTACAACAATGTAGAGTCTTTTGAGAAGGACTGACTTTCAGATGTATTTCAAAATTCAGTGAAAATAGATTTTCAGAAATCACTAATGAACGATATTTAAAAAATAACATTAGATGTACTGAAACTGCTACGTGTGAATCAGAGAGGTTTGGCCAATTTTATTCAAAACCACATCTATCTGTTCGTGCATATCTAATTTTCACATTTAATTTTCTTTCACTGCTTGGTTTATATGAGTAAACGAGTGCAAACATGACATTTTGGTCACAATTCCTACAACAAGGATAAAGCACAAAAAGTTTTAATTTATATTGTATCTATAACTATAATTTTACAGTGGGTGATTTCCTCAAATATTTTTACCTTTGCCCCCAAAATGTCTCAGTCACACTAGAGGAAAACAATAGGAAGGCAACTTGTGGAATTTCTACACACTCAGCAGGTGGTTGTGGCAACCAGTTGCTCTTCTAGAGGTTGAGGGTGCTCTATGCTCCACTTTGATCACAAGGCAATTGCACAGGTTGCTAATAGGATGCAATATGCCAACAAATAATCACAGCGTGACTTGAACTAAGTCTAGTTACTCTCCGACAGATGGGCAATCACTTGCCAATAATTGACACTTAGTTTGTAAATGCAGACAGAGAGTCAAGCTATCCACTGTTTTCCCTGGAGCACCTTTAACATAACTGTTTGTGTCATTTTTATTTGAATCACGTTTGTACTACTTAAGGCAGTGACACTAAAACAAGACATTAAAAAAGTCTGATAATAATTTGAGGTTGGGGTTAAAAGTACAATAAAGTTTGAACTTACTGGTTTTCTTTTGTCCCCATTTCCATATTAGGATTACTGCTGTCCCGACGGTTATTAAACAAACAGCCAAGTTGATGATAATGTGAACAGCAGTATTAGACTGAACCATAGAGAGATCACCTGTGAATATAAAGAGACATAATTTGCCAGATTCTACTTTCTGTAACTGAAAATTAACGTGAGTGATACAAAAAGCATTTCTACCTGAAACATGGATGTGTGCCTCTTTGATTTGACTGATATTCTTCTGTTGAACTTTGCAGGTGAAGCTGTAGCTCTGTCCTTTCTCCACAGTCACTTTACTGCTGACAGTATAGAGCCCATCAGAACCTCTGACATTCTTTGTAGGTTCAACAGAAATAGGTTTTCCCTCACTGTCCACCCACAACATCTGAGGCTCTGGATACCAGCCATTAGATTTACACTCTAACACCATTTCATTTTTGCCATTGGTGAGTTCTATGACTGGTGAGGAAGCTGAGCCTGCAAAGAAAGACAAAATATTGAAATGTAGTTGCCAATATATATATATGTAAAATAGTTAGAGTCGGCCTAAATTTCTCTCTTATTGACCTTAACTCAAATTGTCCTTGTAAACTTATAGAGAGGCACAATGCTATGTGACATCAACTGCGCCAATCTAACTGGTCAAAATTTTAATAATCTTACTTATTTATTCCATTTTCTTTTTTCAAACTTCCTGTATATAGCCTGAAATTAACTTGTACCTATCCAAGTAGTTCTTTGTCAAATCAGCTTTCCTCTGGTTCATCTTGGTAAAAGGGCCTCCTTGGCTGAAGTGTTTTTCTCACGGGGCCAGATACCCCTCGGTTGGCAAAAAGCCCATTTAGTGGGTGCACAAATCCCCTGTGATTCTAAGTACTTTTGTTTTTTGTTATGTATCTCTCTTATTTGTCCAGTTGCACTGCTTAATAACCCAGCTGCTCCATGTGCTACACTGGTCAGGTTGTGTGCCCTGATGGCCAGAAAACCAGAATGCCAATGACTCTGTAGTCATTCCCTCTTGTCAGTTCATGTCAATATGCTCAGTCCACATATCTGTCAAGGAAGTATTTTCTAGCCCAAGTAAGAGCTATTTTGGTTACCCAGAATAAAACTCATATGTTTCTGTGAATGATCCACTTTCTACTGGAGCTGACCCAAGTGTTTCTTTATCCCTCTTGTTATTCTGAGTGCCCTTTGACCCTCAATATCTATGTTACTTGAAGTCTTTCTTGACATCTAAATTGCAAAGTGAAGAAATTAACCTAAATTAAATGAAACTTACCTACAGCAAGCGTCACCACAGTTCCTGCATTAAATTTAGGTACAAGGCATTTGTATGTTCCTGCATCAGAGAGTTGTACTGTGGAGAGTTTCAATGAAACGTCTCCACACTGCAGTTTGTTGACAGAGAGTGATGTTCTTCCTGTGTACAAAGGATTCTGCTCAGTCAGAAGCTCCACACCCTCTCGCCTCACATAGACAGATCTAGGTTTGAGGTCAGTTCTGGACCAATCCACAGTCAGGTCAACAGCATCCACAGCAGGTTCCAGGTGGCATGGCAAAATGATGTCATCACCAATCATGGCCACTACTGGCTGAGTTGGACCAATCATCTGATGCTGACCTAAACAAATTTAGGGACACATACAGTTCAGCAGTTTTGTAATTGTGAAGATGAGGCCGAGTAAGATATGTAATTGATTTATTTAACTACATCAACATAAACTGTTTCTGTTACAGTGTGTTTTCATCATCTGTGTAAGACTAGAGGTAAGCAATCTAAATTGTGGATTTTATAAATGTTTGTGTGCAACTTACCATCACAAGTTTGTGTTAGAAAAAGGAGGAAGACAACCACATGATGCAAAACCAAGAGATGTTTATTCTTTATAGGACCCATTCTCGATGTCTGCAAAAAAAAAAAAAAAAAAAGCATAGCAAGACACTTTTTTCATATTAAGCCATTCTCTGATAGAAAAATGAAACAGTCAAAGACTGATTTGCAGACTGTCACGGTAATATTACATTTGGAAAACGTATTTAATTATGTTAAATTTATTTTTAATCATTTAGAAATGCGCTTCTTTCCAGGAGTAACAGTAACAAGAGAGATCAAGAACACTGCAGGAAATCTGGATATTCAACTGAAAGACAAACTGGGAATTGTTGACTTTGTCTTCTTGGCTCTTGGTGAGAGCTAGCATGTCACCTGGACATTGCCCAGTTACTCATCTTTGTGAAGTCATTAAACTACAAGCAAAATAACAAAAACACTTTTTTACAAAATCAAAGGTTTGTGAAAATTTGCACAAAAGTATGTTTTTGTTGATAAACAGTGATAAAACATTGGCCACTTTCACATTTCTGATTGCCACATCGACTCTTACCAGTAACCGCTAAAGAGATCAAATTGATAGAGCGATGAAAGTAGAGAGACAATAGACACATGTAATATTGAGTCCAGTATATCCATGATGCCCTCCTCCAATAAGCTGTGTCTGTGCATAGGTCATGGTTTCTATTGTCCTGTTTGCAATTAATAGACTTACTGTCTATTTAATGCTGATAGAAGATATGGAATTTGTTTCAAATTGCAAACTCTCCAAGTAGCTACCAATAACAGAATGTAATTAAAATACACAATTTAGATGTTTATGAATGCACAAGTATCCAGAAATAATAATGATGTTACTTTTACTCCTTCACTACAGAAAATTTCAGCACTTACAGCACTCCTCGTGCCTCTGGTAACTGTAAATGCTAATGTGAGGCTGTAAAAAAAAGGTTTTTTACTCAATCATGTGGGTGGCTGTAGCTCAGGTGGCAGAGCAGGTCAGCCACTAACTAGAAGGTCGGTGGTTCGATCCCAGGCTGCTCCAGGCTGCATGCCAAATATCCTTGGGCAAGATACTAACCCCATGTTTGCCTACTGGTGGTGGTCAGAGGGCCCGGTGGCGCCAGTGTTCGGCAGCCTCGCCTCTGTCAGTGCGCCCCAGGGCAGCTGTGGCTACAATGTAGCTTGCCGTCACCAGTGTGTGAATGTGGTTGAATGACTGAATGTAGTGTGAAGTGCTTTGGGGTCCTTAGGGACTGAGTAAAGCGCTATACAAATGCAGGCCATTTACCATTCAATCAAATTTAACAAGTTGATTTGTAGAGAGCACCAGGTCAAATGTTGCAGAACTGAACACACACACATCAATCACTCCCTGGTGGTCACATGTCTCCATAATATAAGTGGCAAAAACAGTAGAAAAGTGAAAATTTACAGTGGCCCAGGGCCCTGTTTCAGAAAGCGGGTTTAGAAAACTCAGAGTTAAAAATGATACTCAGGGTTGAGTAACCCCGAACTGTCCAACTCGGAATATTCGGTTTCAGAAAGGCTGATAACAATTAGTTCAATCAACGCCGAGTTGCTTTAACCCCAAGTTAAGCGCGCGCATAAAGCCCTGATTAGTGGAGCACAGATTAAGCGAGTCACCATGGAGACGGAGGGAAAGAAGGCGCGGTCAATGTATTTTACAGCGCTTGAGGCCGAAATTCTGATGGCAGCATATGCCAATAACATGCAAATTTTGCGGAAAAAAAGTAACACAGCCTCAGCTGCAAAAGAAAGGGAGCATGCATGGCAATACATAGCCGACAGAGTCAATGCGTGAGTGTTAATTTAAACATTGATCTAGGGATTTCCACCCATTTAACACGTTATTTTATTATATTTCATTTTATTTTTTATTTTATACATTTTATTTTGTGATGTGATGTGAGCGCAGGTGCAACCCAACAGGCCCCAAACGTTCCTGGCAGCAAGTAAAAATGAAATATAAAAAATGTAGAGGAAGAGGGTCCAGCCACTTCTCCAACAAACCTTTCCTCAGTAAGATGTTCAGCACTGATTTACAACCAACCTAAGTAGGCATGTACTATGAATGTCAATGCAGGTTTCTGACAAAGAGGCGGAGAAGGTCAGGGTTAGTTGAAGTAAACCTGCTAGGGGGCAGGTTAGCTTCACGGAGTGTGTCGTCATAGTAACTCACTCAGAATTAATCTAAACTTGCTTTGTGAAACCGAAAACCCAGAGTTTTCGTTAACTCAGGGTATACTTACTCAGAGTTTGCACTAAACCGGCTTTCTGAAACAGGGCCCTGAAGTGCAAACCACAAAAACAAATCACAAAACGCACAACAAATTGAAAAGCACGAAAACAAATTGAAAAGCGCAAAAACAAATCACTTAACGCAAAAACAAAACGCACAACAAATTGAAAAGCGCAAAAACAAATAACAAAATGCACAACAAATTGAAAAGCGCAAAAACAAATCACTTAACGCACAACAAATTGAAAAGCGCAAAAACAAATTGAAAAGCGCAACAACAAATCACTTAACGCAAAAACAAATTGAAAAGCGCAAAAACACAAACCAAACCGGAAGAGGTAGGTACCAATGCTGCAACAACAGGCATCACTGATTGGATGATGGATCCGGTAGCCTTTTGAACCGGAAGTTGTTCTGCCGAACGTGGTTATGAGAAAGAGCAGTCAACGGCCGTTTATCAATGCCCAAGTATGTGAGTACGTACTCGCGTTCTCGGTGAGAACGCGAGCACGGACTCGCGATATGTACAATTGGAACACCTGCGTACGTGATGATGTCACAGGTCCGGAGTTTTTACTGCCGTCCCCTCTTAATTTAACTGTGAGTAACATGTTATGAAGCTTAACTTTAATCACAGCCAAACTGGTTTACTCAGGAACAAATAAAACACTGAAATAAACCAAACATTAACATTTAGAAATGATCTAAGTGACTTATATATCATTTGTAACCTCAGTAGTGAGGGGGGGTTGAAAACGGGGGGGGGGGGTTGAAAACGATGTGCCGGGAGTCCGGGAGTTTTGGATGGAATGCATTCTGGGATATTTAGCTGTACCAAGTCACCATCGATGCATGCTCGATAAAACGGGCGGATCGAGAACACATCCGGGACTTTTTCGCGTTCTCGGCTTGATGCGTACTTCGAATTGGAACAGTACTTGGTCTCCGACTGATGACGTTTCACGAGTACACGAGAACGCAAGTACGCACAAGTACGCATATTGATAAACGCCCAACATGTTTTGTCCAAGTTGTGGACAGTTGTTCTGCATTCGGCAGAACAACTTCCGGTTCAAAAGGCTACCGGATCCATCATCCAATCAGTGATGCCTGTTGTTGCAGCATTGGTACCTACCTCTTCCGGTTTGGTTTTTGTTGTTGCGCTTTTCAATTTGCTTTTGCGCTTTTCAATTTGTTGTGCGTTAAGTGATTTGTTTTTGCGTTTTGTGATTTGTTTTTGCGCTTTTCAATTTGTTGTGCGTTTTGTGATTTGTTTTTGCATTAAGTGATTTGTTGTGCATTTTGTGACTTGTTTTTGTGTTAAGTGATTTGTTGTTGCGCTTTTCAATTTGTTTTTGCGCTTTTCAATTTGTTGTGCGTTTTGTGATTTGTTTTTGTGGTTTGCACTTCAGGGCCACCGTAAAAATTAACAACTTTTCTTCTAAATAAAATGCTGACATTACAGAATGCATGGTTTTATAATACAACAGCAGAGATTAAAAAAACGTGGTTTCATGTCGAAGTGAATGAGGCATTTTTGTATCGAGATGCACTACACAAAAAAATAATAATGCAATCAAATCAATTTTGTGTGTGTTCTTTGACATGTCCAAGAATCTATTCAACCCCAATGTCCCATCCTCATGCTATTTATTACATGGAAAAATGGTTTTTTATGAGTTTTTTCAATAAATAGTTTATAATTCAAACATTTAAAGTGGCATTTAAAGGCTTAAAATCCTGAAGATAATTTAATATTTGATTAAGTGATTTGTGAAAAAAAGCAGAAAAAATATTGTTGGTTGAGGTTTTTCTGGCAGATTTTGTGTGTGTAGATTTTTGTACACAAGGTATCGAAATGGTGCAAAATGCATCAGCTGAGTATGGATGAGTAAAAGGCTAAAAGACTCTAGATATTAAAAAAAAAGATTTCCTGCAAAAATCCATGTTACAAGCTTTAACACAGCCAAAATGTAGTCACACTCTTGTGTTTCACTCACTAGAGTAACATTCCTGACATTGTACTAATGACTGTCATCCTCCCACAACTGATCACAGGTGATATGTCATCATCATGTTTTTGTTTTTTTCACCATGAACTGTGAGTCTTTGGGCTAGTGCCCTCACCCCTCGAGCCCCTACTATATTTTCCTTTGAAAGTAGAAAAGCGAGCTCTCTACCTTTGCTTGACATAGTGTGGAACAAACCTGATGAGTCTAAAGCTTAAAATCAAACAAACACCTCTGAACTTTCAAGATTTTTTCTGAGGAGGAAACTGACTCTTGTTTTCAGACAGCTGGGCTCCTGAGTTTGCATGAAGCAGTCATTTTCAGAGGAGAAACCGAAACAATTGATGTGAGCTGACTCCACCAAACTCTGTAAACAGCACAGCAATCAGCAGCAGTCTGTGGCATTGACAGAAAGAAAATCTGAGAAACCTGCTGCTGCAGTCAGCTCTGTGTTGTATCTCTATTTGGCAAATAAATTAAAGAAAAGCACAAAGGCTCAGCCAAGGATGGAGGTGACCCATCAAAAGGAGTACAGATCAGCTTAGACTATGACCTTTTACTTTGTAATGCACCTGCTCCATAGCAGTGTAACTTATGCACATAACTAAAACTAAAAGCTCAGAGTTTCTTTTAAGTCACCTCGATGAGACAAAGTCCTGCTTTAAGTGCAGGTCTCTGCACGATTGCAAGAACAGTTCTTTATAAACATAAATACAGCTTTTCTCAAACTTTGCTGCTACATTTGGAGCTTTGTGCAGCTTTTAACAACTGACACACATTTATCATCTAGTATGAGCTCACAGTTTGACAGCAAAACAACAGTCTGACTTTATTCAGACTCTTGTCTGTAGAAAAAAATCCCTTTTTTTTTTGTTTTTACCACATATTTCAGTGTTTTGTTAGAAGGTTCTTGTTTGTTTGTTCTCTGAATCAAAAACAAAACAACAAAGAACCCAACAAATAAATTAAAAAAGACTTACCACAGATAATGACACAGTGATCCAAACTGATTCAAACTGTCGCTGTTAAAGTAAAATGAATCATTGGAGCTGAGCAGGAAACAGGAACTGAGACAAGTATTAACGAGTCACTGCAAACTGGACACTCCGGTCGGATCAGTTTCAAACGTTCATTGCTGCACATTCCTTGGTCTATCAGAGAAACTCTGAGTATGACGAACACAGGGACGGTTGACCTTGATTGCATATTGCAACAGATCAGTACAGATCATTTGTAAATGGGTTCAGTTGTTTCTTATTACCTTCAACAAGGAGCTCATGTTTTTGGTAGCATCTCTAAAGGTTTTGAATATATTCTGATACTCTGTAGGGTGAAGAACAGGATCATGTTGTAACAATCAATAAAATTTGATTTACATCCTGTGAGGTAGTCAGACTCGAACGTCAAGGAAGGTGGTAGGGAAGCAGACTATGCAGACATTTCATGTTTCCAAGGTGAGCAATGTATTTACAGTGAACTTAATTTAATGTAACTTAACAAAACACATCTGACCCTCATGAAGACTGAAAAGACAAACAAAGTAAGTATGAACAAATGACTTAATCTGTAACATAATAAAATATAAAGAAACATAACTTAGTATTTGTCTTAATTTGCAGAATGTTTGATTTGCCGGCAACAGAACGCTTACACAAACAAACCCAGGATAGTGAGTGAAGCAATGTTACTTGACAAATAGCAAATCATAGCAAATACATAGAAACAGAATAATGTGTACAATGTGCAAAAAAAAAAAAAAGGTAAACAGATATGGGACAAATGGAGAGCACTGCAACTGCTCCTCCACTTTTTCACACATCCACAGAGGTGTTCAAGGTCAACTTTTGAAAAAAAGCCTTAAAACTTCAAAACTATGATTTTTAAAAGTCTTAAAAGTGTGCTGTGTAATAACAAGTATAAAGATTTAAAATATCATGTCACATTTTACCTCTGACCTCTCCCTAAGTTCAACAGATACTATATACAGCCGTTTATTTAAAACTATGTCATCATTGGCACTGACAGCATGGAGGGAATGATACTTCGGAATAGCAAATATCAGGTTACTTTGGACCTCTGACCTCTTCTTTAGGATCAAATATGGTCAAACTTTCATAAAATGATTTTCATCTATGCTTCAAATTCTGCTGCCTTTATACTGGTTACATGTTTCATGACTTTGCTTTGTGCATTACAGTAACAGGTTACGACACTTAAATACAAAACAGTACATGTACAATGTTCCTCAATGTTTTTTTTAAATTGTTTCTTATCGAAAACCTTTTTTCACTTGATATTTATCATTATAAATGTACTGTATATGTATTCAGGGCTGCACTGGAACAAAAAATCGGCCCGGGCATTTTGACTAGAGACCGGCCCACCAAGTATTATAGGAAAAAACCATAAATCCTTTGAATGAAAACAAACGCTGTTGTCACAGTGATGTATACTGTCTTGTTGGTATATATGTGTCAGTCTAATAAACTTAAACCTTCACCATCCTCCCTATTCTGGTATTCTAAACAGTACCCAAAAGTAGACTGCTTGGTCGAGTTAACCTCCTGAACTATCTACAACACATGGTGAAAACCTGAAATTAAGACAGAGAAGACTAGAGGTGAGACATGATCATTACTGATTACTGATGACATATTTAGATATATTTTCATAAACTATTCATTTGCCACATCAATAAACAGCATGGCAGGGCAAAATATTTTTTCTAACATGGCAACCTTTAAAAAGTGAAAGGAGACAGAAAGACAGGTGGGAAAGAATAAAATTTAATTGACTTTTTGATGGCATTTTACACACAGTACTGGTACAGTATCTAGAAAATGTGGGAAAATACTGGCATCATATACAGTACTTACTCCTGAAGAAATTATGATGGGACCCCCCAAAAAATACTATGTACAATAATGGATTTCTATACATTTTACATCAGATGAAAACGTTTCTTGTAAGATTCAGATAATTATTTGTTAAAAGCTAGACATTTTAAATGAGAAAAAGAAAGAAAAGTATTTCATAGTGCCCCCTTCTCCCTGTTAATGCCCTACCTGGGCCCCTGGCAAAACTTTGCACAGTTACCAGCTGTCAGCTACATAAAAAAGGATCCTGGTGTTATTTGTCATCAGAAACAGCTCATAACTTCCCTTCAACTCATTCATGTCACCTAAAAGGTAAACCTGTTTCTCCATCACCTGTTCAGCTCTGATGATTCAGTAAGGACATCTCCTGGTTTCATCTTCATGTTTCCCTCTCACCACATATCCAAACCGATATCGTGACCAGCAGCTTTACAGCTGTGGCTCCAGCAAACATCAGCTGATACTAGAAAGTAATATTAAATAAATTCTAACAACAGCTGATCAAGCTTAAACGTGCTGCTGTTGTTTAGCGCGACACCCGCTGGTTTCCTCTTTCTGGCGCAAAGTGAGCGATAAACAAACACGAGAGAAAGCCGATCAGCTGATCATTGATCAGTTTCATGATTGAAGTAGAAACAGGGGAGGGAGAGAATGAGAGAAGAAGAGGCAGCTGTGCAGCAAAGACACAGAATAACTGCAGCTTTGTGTCTTTTTCATTGTAGCTGAAGTACGGGACAAACTGTGTTCCTTTTCACCTCAATACGAAACGCGCAATATTTTCTCTTAACGACACCATTCCGTTTTTTACGGGACGGCTGGAAACTCTAATAACTAACCTTATAAATAAAATAAGATAAAACAAGTTCATCATCATTAACATCATAGCACCCACCCAGCTGTATAGAAACTCCGTCATGCTAGCTAGCACGCAGTATGAGTTATTGTAACTGACTGTAAAAAGTCAGCATAACGATAATAAACTCCACCTAAACTTGGTTTATATCTGACCCAGATAGACTGCAGTCATAACTCCTTACCTGAAGTGCAGTTCACCGCCTTGGGTCTCTGCTCCTCCTGCCTTTCCATCATCTACCTGCCAGCGTGTTGCATCTGCGCCTCCACCACTTGCTAATGTTACTGAATCTGTGGAAGCTCTGCAATAGCCACCACCAAACAATTGAATTATATAGTAAATGCTACACATGTACTATATCCACATACATATAAAATAATTATACTCAAAATTATGTCAAGTATATCAGATTAGTTTTTAAACACTTTAATATTCACTGTATACATCTTTTGCAAATAGTTTCTTTGGCGACCCCTGCATGCCTGGAGGACATTCACGCCATCTCTTACTCCAGGGCTGTATCCAAATTCAGGGGAAGGTTTATATTATCTATATATTCAAATGCCGTACTTGGAGGCAATAACATCACAGAAACGAGACGAAGGCTGTCCAAATTCAAAAAGTCCTCCAAATATGGTGACAAATGTGTCCTTGTTTTTCCCAAATTTGAAGGATGGGTCAGGTGTATCCTTCATGTCCCACCCATATTCCAAGATCCATTGTTGGCCATACAGGAGATTGTTTTTTTCTAATTTTAACATGTATGAACTTAACATTAACTTTGAACAATTTTAATTATTTGATTACAAAGTAAATAACAATAACAATTAAACAAAAATATTTCTAAAACACCAACAATATTTAAAGAAGGAAAAACAATATTTACAGTTGTTCACACAGTATGAGCGACCTGTTCCTGCACCGCTTCTTTAACAACTGTATTAGATTACAGGAAGTCTCTGGCAGTGTTGCTGAATCTGCCGGAGCAAGATCAGAAATGGATGGGGTGCTGCAACTGAGACCTGCGATTTGTCTTTTCTGGTCATTCGTACACATTTACTGTGTTATATAAAAGTCACTGATATTATCCATGAAACTAGTAATTCCTAAATGCATGTAGATCAAAGAAAACATGCAAGTTTTTCTAGCTCCTCGAGAATTAAAAATGTACAACAAAACTGAGCAACATTTCTGAGTCCATTTTAAAGTTTTCAAGCTGTGGTGCTCATGACCGGAAAAATGCGGATGTAAGGGCAGACTTGAACGAAGGCTGGAAGGCTGTCCAATTTCATAGCCGCTCACTTGCGTCCTACCCGGCCGTCGAAGGATCCTACCTACGTGGAGCAGGTAGGTAGGATCCTTCGGAGCATCCTTCCCCTGAATTTAGACACAGCAAAGGAGTCCTGCTACACATGTTCAAACACTCCTGCATATGAGAGTCACTGGGAGCTGCTTTCATGTCATGGTGAAAATCTTTGGAACAAAGCGTTAGAGTAGGTCACTACGTGAAAAAGCAGACAGAGAGTGTTTTCAGACTTCATATAAAACACCAACAACTGTTTCAGCTGGAGTTGTTGATCCATTTCCACTCTGCACTAATCATCTGTTCTCTGCTCGTCCATCACTATTTGTTTGGATCGGCCACCAAACAGGACAAGAACAGACTACTTCCCTCTTGGACCACACAACGCTTCCATGTGCCAGGTGTAAGAGAGGGGATGCTGTTGGCCTCTACCCACCACCCACCCACCCTTACATGCATCATAACCAGGCACTTATATGTTTAATTTCAAAGCAGATCCTGCTGACACATTTATTGTTTTGGATAACTAAACTTTAAAAAGAACAAAATAGCTTTGTGGCTGTTTCTCTCTCTCACACACACACTCACACACACACACACACACAAACACACACACACATACGTATATGTTGGGTATCCATATCTTTTGGGGACATCTAGTAGGCATTATGCTTTCCCTAGCTTCCCTAGCCCCTTACCTTAAAGTTAACCAAAACACAATTCTATCCCTGTCACTAAAACCACATGTTGAGTCTCAAATGCCTTTAAACTTGTGGAAATGGGATTTTGGTCCTCATAAGGGCTGTCGGTCCCAACAAGTATGGCTGACTTCCAAATTTTGGTCCCCACAAAGATAAGAATACATGCTTACACACAGATGTGTTTTCATCATGGATCAGTTTTGATGATTAAATCATCAGAATTATAACAGCAAAAATATTAATAGTAATCTTAAACTTAAATAATAAACAATAATATCAATATCTTTTTTGTAACACTGACACATGAGCACTTTCAAGAGCATCACTGTCAGCTAATGGAAAATATTATTGTTGTAGTCTCTCCTATTCGGTCCACTTTACAAAATCCATATAGGTTTTACCAAAATGCAACTCAGTACAGTCAGAACATGATGTTTTTGAAACTCTGCTGCTTAAGAATAGTGTTTATGGTACATAGTAAATTGTTTCCTCTTCTTCTTGGACTTGCTGTGTATACCTTAATAAATCACTATTGTTTAGAAGTTAGAGTTTGTTTTTAAAAAATACAGGTTTACAGTTTACAGTTCAACATACTGGATGTTTTATTGTCTTGGCTTTTATAGAATTAACATGTTCAACTGGATTCTTTCTACGTGACATTTGAAATTTTTCCTTGTTTCTGTGTGCATATTAAGTTAATTGGTTCTCCCTCTGTATTTTAGCATATTCATTAAACACAAAGAGAGAAAAAAAATTCAAGTGAATTAAACATCTGACTTCTTAGACAGATGTTCATCAAGTGAGTTTCTTCTGAATCTCTTCTATTTTGTTCTAAAGAAAAAAAAAATCTATGATAAAATTCACTCAAAATACATGTCCTGTTAAACTGTATATAGTATAAATTTAAAGCAAAAAATATAGAAATATCAGGCATCACATTGCAAAATGACAGCACTGACAAAAATAACCCATGTTTTATTTGTTGTGTTACTCTGTCCTTCACTGATTAAAAAAAGAAGAGACACTAAAGACACTGGGAATGTAAATTAAACACCACACGACAGTTTGTACGTGTGATTTTAGCAAGAAATATATTAAAGAAAAATTCATCCTGACTTCTTAGACAGTTGTTCATATCTTCTCACTTGTTTCTCTGACAGTTTCTTCTGAATCTCTTTCATTTCTTTGTTTCTCTCTCAAGTGTTTAATAATTTGTTCCTTGTCTTTTTCTAGCTTTCCCTTTCTTTCTGTCATTTGGATTATAATGGTCTCTGTTTCCTCCATTAGCTTTTCTGTCATCTTTAACAGTTCTTCATGTACTTCTGTTCTCTTTTCCAGGTTAGTTTTTTTATCTCCACGTCTATTCATTTTTTTCTCTTTGTCAAGTAATGGGGTTATTTTCTCTTTTTCCATGAGCTCTTTTATCTCTGTCTTGTCCTCCTGCAGTAGTGTGTTGAGTTTTTCTCTCTGGTTCTTCAGACACGTCTTCTGCTCCATCAGTTTTTCAATGGTTTGTCTGACGTGTTTTAAGTCTTCCTCCTTGTTCTGCAACTCATCTTCAAGTCTTTTCTTTTCCTCACATTCTCTCTGGAATTTCTCCTCCATCTCTGTTTGATGTAATTCATTTTCATCCTCATCATGTCTACTGATTTCTGTGTGAATAAAAATGCAGGAAATAATGTTCAAAAGTAATATCACTGAAAGCTAAAACACATACTTGCTTGCTACAGTAAACATTGCCCCCCCAAAATTCACATTTGCAGGGAAAATGAAACCATAAACAACATCACAAAAAAGTTAAATAATTCACACTGAAACAGTGTTAATGAAACCTAATAAAAATCAGGTAGATATAAATCCTTTGTTTTTACGAAACATTTTAAATTAACTAACTTAAAAAATAGAGATTATGTTGGTTCCAACATAATCTATAATAGGAATCCCTAATAACAGGGATACATTTAGTGGTTGTCAGAAAAGTATGATAAAGTTAGAACTTACTGGTTTTCTTTTGTCCACGTTTCCATATTAGTAATACCGTTGTAACAATCAATATTAAGCAGACAGCTACGTTGATAGTAATCTGAACAGCAGGATTACACTGGATCAGGAAGAAATCAGCTGAAATTAGAAAGCACACTGAATATATTGTGTGTAACTGAGAAAAATTGTGAATAACTTATGATCCCAAACATATATCATTTTTTCTACCTGATACATGGATATGTGCTTCTTCAGTCTGATTGATGTTCTTCTGTTGGACTCTGCAGGTGAGACTGTAGGTCTGTCTCCTGTTCACAGTCACAGTACTGCTGATGGTATAGAGGCCGTCAGAACCTTTGGCACTGTTTGTAGATTCAGCTGTGATTTGGTTTCCCTGACTGTTCAGCCAAAACACCTGAGGCTTTGGATACCAGCCATTAGATTTGCATTTAAAGAAGATTTCATTTGTGACTTTGGATATCTCCATGACTACAGAAGAAACAGAACCTACAGAGGAAATAAGGATAAAAGTTACTTGGAATGCAAAGTTCAGAATTAAAACATTTTTGAATTATTTCAATGGTTCATGTTAGTCCAAATTCCTTCCAGATTACCTTCGATTACCCTGTGGTCACGCCATATACTTAAGCTTTTTGTTGAAATGGTACAGTGGCCTAAATTGTAATTATAAATACTACTATGCTCTTTTAAAGATACATCATGGTTGTTCAATTTAATCCTGTTACATATTTAAATGTCCATCTGGTCACGTCAAATGCTTTTTTCTTTTGTTGTCTTTTACCCAGCTGCCCAAATGTTCCTCTCATTGGCCTTAACGCCCTATGAAATGTCTGTAATTCAAAATACCCTGACTATCTTCCACACCTCTCCCCTGTTAGTAAAATACACTTCTTGATAACTCAATAAACTATGCCATGTGTCTGGTCAGTCTAAATCTCAATCCAGTTAGCTATGTTAGCTCAAGTAAGAGCTAATCTGTCTTTCCCAAATTTTATTCAACTTATATACCCCTGTAGATGATCCACTTCCTAGTAGAATATCCATCTTGTCATTTCAGGTACCCTTCTGTTATTTGTCAATATCGCATCGTTTAATGTTTTTCTTTTTTTTAAGAGCAAATGGGATTGACGTCAACTTACCAACAACGAGCTCCATCCCAGTTTCTGCACCAATTTCAGGAACAAGGCAGTTGTATGTTCCTGCATCAGAGACTTGCACTTTGGAGAGTTTCAATGAAATGTCACCACATTTCAGTTTGTTGATAGACAGGGATGTTCTTCTGGAGTATAAAGTATTCTGAGTCAGGAGCTCTGCATCGTCCCGCTTTAAGTGGACAAATCTAGGTTTAAGGTCACGTCTGGACCATTCCACAGTCAACTCAACAGCATCCCTAGCTGGTTCTAGCTGGCATGGTAAAATGATGTCATCACCTGTCATTGCAATCAATGGCTGAGTTGGACCAATCATCTGAGACTGACCTGTGGATAAAGTATAATTAATAATAATTACACTTCATTGGGTTAATTTTTCTTGGGCTGTAGTTTCCCAGGTGGTGTTGTCTTTATATCTTTCTTCCAGTTGTCTTGCAACACCCCCAACACATATACACACAAACTCTCACTACTTTGAGGTTATGTTCATTGTTTAATATTACTGTGCAACTTACCTCCACAATGCCATGTTAGAAGAAGAAGGATAACAACATGATACAAAACCAAGAGAAGCTTGTCCTTCATTGAACTCATTCTCGATTTCTGCATAGTAAAAATAATATAAATACAGTAAGTATGGAAAGTTAAGTTAAACTCCCTTAACCCTTGGATGCACAACCTACCAATAGGTACTCTTCCACGAGTGGGGTCAAAAATGACCCCCAAAAAAATCAATGCATTTTGCTATAAACTCGGTTGTTGTTCTTCAAAATCTTTAAAATAAAGAGTTGTAACATTCTCATATTTGAGGTATTCCTCATAAAACATGTTTGTGACATGAGGCCCTTTGCACTTTTATTTATTTTTTCATTAATTTTAAGAAATTGGAGTTTTTGTATCACTTGTATCACTTTTGTATGCTTGCTCTGCATATACTGCAGAAGCTGGGTCTTCCCTCTGAAAGGCACAAGTTGTTCATCCTCTGTAACACAATCACTGAGGATGAATTTCTGCCTGCAGTTGACCAGGAACAGGCCCCATATGTAGCGGAAAGCTGCCATGTGGTTTGTTTTCAGTTGGTAGGCTCTGGTCCTCTTGTCATCAAAGTGCAAGATGGGCGAATATCTTCAAATCTTTGAATTAAAATAGTGGCCTTGTAAAATGGGTTTTGCAGAGGACTCCCAAAAAACACACCGACTGGTACATCCCAGTACTTCTCACTTCCTGCAAGAAGGGTCAATCAAATGAAGGCCAGCAGCTTATGTTTAATTAAATTTTTCCACTCTTTTCCCCTTTCTGTTGCTACTCTTCGTGCCTCCATGTTTGTGCATGTCAGCACCTCTTCTATTAAATTATCAGACATGAACATCTTCCATGCATCTATTGGGGAGACAGTACTAAACCCAGGTGCAAGCCCTGGCCGTCTAATTCAGAATATTGTGGCTAGAACAGTAAGAGGGGCTTATTCTGTTAGACTCAATATCCATTGGCCTTGTTCAGTGGGGGGGGGGGGAGAGATCATTTGTAGGGCAAGATCCACAGGGATCCTAGCTGGCCTCACAGCGGCCATGCTACTTTAATTATTTAAAAAAACCCATCAGAAAGTACAATGTTTGAAATGCACAGGAAACTATAAACAGGGCTGCACAAAAATGGTCCGCAGGTGCGCATTTGCTGTCAAAATAAAAGACATGCACCAGAAAAGAAGTTGGAACGCACGTTTGCGTACATAAGATGTTCTGGAGGAGGACAGACATTTGTTCAGAACTTTTAAAGATGTCGAAGAAGCAAGCTCCGTAAGCAATTACTTTGGTGTTCCTCCACCGCAAAAGAAGCGTATATTCTCAGAATTTCTAGGAATACTTTTATTTTGACACCGAATTTGCACCTGCGGACCACTTATGTGCAGCCCTGACTGTAAACCATGGATGTTACTGTGTAAAAGTTAATTCCTGATCCATCAGAAGTGTAAGTGGGTCAGTCAGAGTTGCTAAGAATGAAAGTTTCATAGAAGATTCCATAAGAACTGCTTGGGGTCATTTTTGAGGAATACCTGGAATATGAATATATTACAACTTTTCATCTTAAAGATTTTGAAGAAAAACAACCCGTGGGGTCATTTTTGACCCCATGTGTGCATCTAGGGGTTAAATGTTTCATGTTATATTGCAGCCATTTGCTAAAATCATTTAAGTTCATTTTTTCCCTCATTAATGTACACACAGCACCCCATATTGACAGAAAAACAGAATTGTTGACATTTTGGCAGATTTGGAGGAGGAGGTCATCTGCTAATCTGAAGGTTGGTGGTTTGATTTGCATGTAAGATTGAAAGCATATACCTAGACAAAACATTGTGTGAATGAAGCCCTTTCAGTACTGTACTGGAAATTTCTTTATTTTATGTATTGATCACATATTTTAATCATATCACATTGGTAATAGTAACATCACTTTCTTACTTTAGTAGCAAAATCACTACTGACACCTCTTTGTATATAAATGCATGTGGAATTTTATCACAAGTGGGCCTAGGGTTTTATTACACCTCACAGAGGGTACATTGTAGACTTGAAGATCTCCAGAACATCCTGCTTTTAGGGAGGTGATGGGTGGTCGTAACTTTTCTTAGAGTGGGAGAGGGGCAAGGATGAGCTGGATTAAAGGTACAGAGATATATGATGTGCTGTGGAATGTTCTTTGCTTGGGAGTGTTCTGGGAAGGTACAATTTTTCCTCAGAAAATTGTTTTGGTGTTTGACCTGAACATTTTCTCCACTGCAGTGTTTTTCTTTTCTTTTCTAATAAACCTCACTTATAGAGAGACACACTTGTTATATTCTGGTCTCATTCACAACTAGGGATGGGTATCGTTTAGGTTTTATCCGATACCGGTGCCAAACCGGTACTTTTGAAATGGTGCCGGTGCTTAAACGGTGCTCAAACCGGTGCTTAAAGAATGGAGAACACAAAATTGGTCCAAAAACCTTTCATGTTCAGCTGTTTTTTTGTAAAAAGATAACAATATTAGCCTTTTCTGCAGCTATGGGGCATATATGGTATCACTCTTGGCTGGAAGCAGTGCTTAATCAATGGAAAAAACACAAACTTTGTCCAAAAACCTCTCATGTTTAACTGTTTTCCACTTTTTATTTGGTCATTTTAGCCTTTTTGGCCAGGGTGAAGGGAGTATCTGCCATCAAACAAGAAGACAGCCGCATGTAACTACGACGGTGTTTGTTAGTTCACCTTACATGCATTAATGTAATAATGTGGTTAGCCTACTCAACGTTAATTACACACGAACAACATGAAGCTACTCACGCAGAGAAGAACGGCTGCTGCTGCCATCATCATCCGTCATCATTTCTGCTACACTGACAGGGCTAGGTGCCAGGACTCTCCTCTTCGGGTTTTTGGGGGATGTTGCTAACTCCGGGTCTGATAACAGGCACCAGACCCGCAGTAGATGTGCACGGTGTGAGGTCTCGCAGCAAGCTATCAAACACGGCGCATTTCTCAGGTTTAAAAAAAACGCTATGCGTCGCCAGGTGTTTGAGGTGTTACCTCCTTTGACAGTATCACAGTATCACTTAAAAGCACTTGTTGCAGGCTGCTGAGTTTGCATATTTTGCTGTAAAGTAGAGCCAGACTTTTGACCGCTTCACCTTGGGCATTTTTAATCTGTAGCACTGCTCTAAAAGAACGTATGTACCTGGCCCCGCCTACTATCCTCGGAAACGTAAAATGATTGGCTAGAATCTAAAGTGTATCACAGCTCAGGAAAAAAAAGCACCGAAATAAAACACCGAAATGTGCGCTGCTTTTCGGTCTGGTTACTACCGTTTATGTCAGAACCGGTGCCATCATGGCACCGGACACCGGTACCCATCCCTATTCACGACAGACTCCAGAATATCTATTTCCTACCCAACGGGGTAGTAAGGTTTATTAACAAGTCATGTGACTCAGATTGGCCCTCATGTACAACAATAACATACAGCCTAATGATCTGGCCCAACACTCCTTACTTGTGTCACACTCTAAAATGTCAGAGTAGAAAATTGCTAAGAACTATTTCCCTGTAAAATCAGTTGCAGTTCCAAATTTATACATATATTCTGCTGTGCTTATCTTTTGTTGTTAAAGTCTTCAGTGTTGGTGCAGTTTGCATAATAAATGTGCTCATTAATAAATCAGATGATCTAAAAATTGTTTCGCACACACATGCATTGAATCACTCTTGGGGCTCCCTGGTGGTCACACGGCTCCTTAATACACTCAAAAAAATGAAATTAGGATCTAATTAGTAGCATCTGCCTGAAATTCAGCAACTTAATTTGTTCTTGTTGAGATGACATCATACAATCCAGTAAGAGTAGCTGGATCCAGTTCAACACAGACAGGTACAAACTCAGTTTAATCTCAATAAATTCAAGAAACATGCTTTATGTTCAGTCGTTTCAGACAGCTGGGCTCCTGAGTTTGTATCAAGTAGTCATTTTTAGAGGAGAAACCAAAACAATTGACGTGAGCTGACTCCACCAAACTCTGTAAACAGCAAACCAATCAGCAGCAGTCTGTGGCATTGACAGAAGGAATATCTGAGAAACCTGCTGCTGCAGTCAGCTCTGTGTTTTATCTCTATTTGGCAAATTCATTAAAGAAAAGCACAAAGGCTCAGCCAAGGATGGAGGTGACCCATCAAAAGGAGTACAGATCAGCTTAGACTATGACCTTTTATTTTGAAATGAACTTGCTCAATAGCAGTGTAACTTAAGCACATAACTAAAACTGAAAGCTCAGAGTTTCTTTAAGTCACCTCGATGAGACAAAGTCCTGCTTTAAGTGCAGGTCTCTGCACGACTCCAACAACAGTTCTTTATAAACATAATACAGCTTTTCTCACACTTTGCTGCTACATTTGGAGCTTTGTGGGAGACAGACATTTATCATCTAGTATGCGCTCACAGTTTGAGAGAGAAACAACAGTCTGACTTTATTCAGTTTATTCAGTAACATGTAGAAGAAAATCCCAGTTTTTCACCACATTTTTAATGTTTAGTTATAAGGTTCTTGTTTGTTTGTTCTCTGACTCAAAACAAATGAAAAAACAAAACAAAAAAAACAAATAAAAAAAAGACTTACCACAGATAAAGACCCCAGACTCTGACAGAGTGATTCATACTGTCGCTGTCAAGGGAAACAAGTCGGTGGAGCCGAGCAGGAAACAAAAACTGAGACAATGATTAACGAGTCACTGCAAACCACACACTCCGGTCTGATCAGTTTCTAGGATTCCTTATTCTAATCATCAGGTAAACACTGAGCATGACGATAACAGGGACGGCTGAACCTTGATTGCATACTGCATCAGATCAGTACAGATCATGTATAAATCAAAGAGGAGCTCAAAATTTATAAAATTTATAAATTTGATTCATAAAATTTATTTCATCCATGCTTCAAATTCTGCTGCCTTCATTCTGCTGTCATGCTTCATGACTCTGTTTTGTGCTTTAAACTAACAGGTTACAACCATTTAAATACAAAACAGTACATGTACAATGTTCCTGAACGTTTTTTAATAAATTTTTTTCTTATCAAAACCTTTTTTTCAATTGATATTTATTATTAAGTTATATGAATTTGACTAAAAATCACATGTATGCTACACATTTAGTCACATAAACAGAAAATAATTAGATTCAAAATTATGTAAAGTATATAAGATTAGTTTTAAAACACTCTTTGACATGTTTGTATGCTGGAAGCAGAGGCTCCCACTCATGTGTGGAACAAGTCAGTGTGTTTAATGTTTTGTCACTAAATCAAACAGTGACCTCTAGTGTCCAGCTCTGGTATTGCATTGAAAGGACGCAGCACAGCTGGAGCTCTGTGTGTTCAGCCTCCGAGGTCTTCAGGTGAACCAGCCTGTAGCTCCAGGTCGGCTGCAGAGTTTCTGACCTTAAACGACAAACATCTGAGGTCTTTGTGATCAGATCAGGCTCTGTGTTTTCTTCCTTCATTTCCGAACTCTGACATCAGCTCACAGCTTCTAATGAGTGACTGGTGTTGAGATTCAAGCTGAAATCCAAACTTCTGCTGAAGAAGAAATGTTCAGGTTTTCTCTTCAGCAGCTTCCAGGATCTCTCCTTCTGACTCTTTGTATCCAGCTGTTGCTTTCCACATGTTGAGGCTCTCTTCATCAAGGCCTCTACACTGGTGTGTGAGCAGGAGTCACTTTCTTTAAAAACAAAATACAATGTCTGTCCCATCTGTAACTGTTAGGTGCAGGCTGTGTGCAGACAGGAATAGGACCCAAGGTGCAGACTCCGGAGACCAAAGGTGAACTCAAAACAGCTTTAATACTGAACTCAAAAAGGGGTAACATAACATGACTGGAAAAAATCAAAAATAAACTTAAACCAGAGAACTAACAGAACACACAGCTAAGTAAACGGTAGAACGCGACAGAGAGCACAGGAAAACACAGGGCTTAAATACGCAGAGGGAGTAATCAGGGAATGGGCAACAGGAGGGAAACACAGCTGGGGCAAATCAGGACTAACGAGACAAAGAAGCGTAAACTGAACACACTGAGAAAAGACAGAGACCTTCAAAGTAAAACAGGAAACACAACACAGACTGAACTTACAGACACAGACACTGACTGGACGTGGGGATACAGCAAACAGGGGAGACAGCAACTCAGAATCACAGACAGAAAACCAGAACACTAAAACTAACAGAACCCACCCAGAGAACCTAAACTAAGAATAATCCAAAAACCCAAAAAGCAAAACTAGAATATAATGAAATAACAAACTCAAAGAACCAAAACACAAACCACTGGGTCGATGACCCAGGGATCCTAACAGTACCCCCCCTTAAGGGCTGGCTTCCAGACAGCCCAAACCAGAACACCAAAAACGAAAAACAACCCAACCAGGGCGGGCGGTGGGGGAAACCGGACGGAGGGCTTGAAACAACCAAACAAGGAGCAAGAAACAAAAAAAGCGCAAACACCGGAGCCTGGAAAGCAACATAACAAAACACACAGGCGGCCAGGAAAAACAATCCACACAAAGTTCAGGGGGCCGGCCCGGAGGTCGACGGCACAAGAGTCCAGAAAAAAGTTCAGGAGGCCGGCCGGGCGGGAGGCACCGGCGGCGACGGAGCAGGTCAGGAGGCCGGCCGGGCGGGAGGCACTGGCGGCGACGGAGCAGGTCAGGAGGCCGGCCACGACTGCGAGGACATCCAGTCATTGGCCTGGAAAGCGGCCGGACAGGACGTGCAGGCCGGACAGGCCGGACAAGACGTGCAGGCCGGACAAGACGTGCAGGCCGGACAAGACGTGCAGGCCGGACAAGACGTGCAGGCCGGACAAGACGTGCAGGCCGGACAGGACGAGCAGGCCGGACAGGACGAGCAGGCCGGACAGGACGAGCAGGCGAAGCCAGAGCTGGACCAGGCGACGGCGAAGCAGAAGCCAGAGCTGGACCAGGCGACGGCGAAGCAGAAGCCAGAGCTGGACCAGGCGACGGCGAAGCAGAAGCCAGAGCTGGACCAGGCGACGGCGAAGCAGAAGCCAGAGCTGGACCAAGCGAAGCTGTAGCCGAAGCCGGACCAGGCGAGGACGAAGCCGTAGCTGAAGCTGAAGCTGGACCAGGTGAGGACGAAGCTGCAGGCGACGGCGTGGGAGCCGCAGGTGGTGGCACAGCAGGCGACGGCGTGGGAGCCACTGCAGGTAACGGCGTGGGAGCCGCAGGTGGTGGCACTGCAGGCGACGCTGAAGCTGGGGCTGGACCAGGCGACGAGGCTGAAGCTGGACCAGGAGACGAAGCTGAAGCTGAAGCCGGACCAGGCGAGGACGAAGCTGCAGGCGACGAAACAGGTGGTGGCACTGCAGGCGACGGCGTGGGAGCCGCAGGCGGTAGCACTGCAGGCGATGAAGGCTGGACGGGCCCTTCGGACCCTCCAGCGGAGGCAGAAGACTGGACGGGCCCCTCGGACCCTCCAGCGGGAACAGAAGGCTGGACGGGCCCCTCGGACCCTCCAGCGGAGGCAAACAAAGGCTGGCGCGGTTCTCCAGAACCCCCAGCGGGAACAGAAGGCTGGACGGGCCCCTCGGACCCTCCAGCAGAGGCAGAAGGCTGGACGGGCCCCTCGGACCCTCCAGCAGAGGCAGAAGGCTGGACGGGCCCCTCGGACCCCCCAGCGGAGGCAAACAAAGGCTGGTGGGGTTCTCCAGAACCCCCAGCGGGAACAGAAGGCTGGACGGGCCCCTCGGACCCTCCAGGCGAGGCAGACGAAGGCTGGACGGGCCCCTCGGACCCTCCAGCGGGAACAGGAGGCTGGACGGGCCCCCAGCGGGAACAGGAGGCTGGACGGGCCCCTCGGACCCTCCAGCGGGAACAGGAGGCTGGACGGGCCCCTCGGACCCTCCAGCGGGAACAGGAGGCTGGACGGGCCCCTCGGACCCTCCAGCGGGAACAGGAGGCTGGACGGGCCCCTCGGACCCTCCAGCGGGAACAGGCTGCAGAACAGGCGACGGAGGAGAGGAGTGGCGGTGGCGAGGGCGCCGTTTCCTCCGGGATGAGGGAACAGGAACTGGTGGAGACATGGAGACCACCTCCTCATCCTCCGACCACATAGCTGCCAGGAAAAAGGCAGGCGAACGAGGTCCCGGATGGTGTGGCGAGGGAGAGGAAGTCCGTGGCAGTGTTGAGGCAGGTGGGGAGTGGGGCAGCGAAGAGGAAGAGTTAGTGAGAGAGAGGGCAAGCTCACTAGCCTTGACTTGCTCTCTCCAGGCAGCAATGGTGCGATCCAACTTAGTATCTTTGGCAAACTGACAAAGCTGAGGGTTATGCCGAATGATGGCATCCACTGCACTTAACCCGACTGCCATAGTCCGTAAATCCTGTGACTGGGCAATGCGGTCAAGCAGGCTCACCATTCGCTCCATCTCAGCGTTGTTCTCTGAGGAAAAAGAGTCTGCGGGGTCCATTTTCTGGTCGCGTTCTTCTGTTAGGTGCAGGCTGTGTGCAGACAGGAATAGGACCCAAGGTGCAGACTCCGGAGACCAAAGGTGAACTCAAAACAGCTTTAATACTGAACTCAAAAAGGGGTAACATAACATGACTGGAAAAAATCAAAATAAACTTAAACCAGAGAACTAACAGAACACACAGCTAAGTAAACGGTAGAACGCGACAGAGAGCACAGGAAAACACAGGGCTTAAATACGCAGAGGGAGTAATCAGGGAATGGGCAACAGGAGGGAAACACAGCTGGGGCAAATCAGGACTAACGAGACAAAGAAGCGTAAACTGAACACACTGAGAAAAGACAGAGACCTTCAAAGTAAAACAGGAAACACAACACAGACTGAACTTACAGACACAGACACTGACTGGACGTGGGGATACAGCAAACAGGGGAGACAGCAACTCAGAATCACAGACAGAAAACCAGAACACTAAAACTAACAGAACCCACCCAGAGAACCTAAACTAAGAATAATCCAAAAACCCAAAAAGCAAAACTAGAATATAATGAAATAACAAACTCAAAGAACCAAAACACAAACCACTGGGTCGATGACCCAGGGATCCTAACAGTAACAACTGAAAATAAAATAAATAATAACAACAAAGTTTGATCAAATGGACCAATACAGCAATGCCATGATGATCCATTTGGCAAAATAAATCCATTTGGTATCCTTGTTGGTCTTCAGACAACAATTCTGACAGCTAAAGAACCAAATGGGACAGACAAAAAAAAAAAAAAAAAAAAATACAACTGAATATCACAAGTTTAAGAAACTTCAAACCAGAGACGGGACAACAGAAAGTATAATATTTGATGAAAGTGCTCTGATAGAGACTGACCTCTGTCTAAGTCAGTATCCACCTGCTCCACCCAGGATCAGCAGGATGAAGAACCACACTGTAGCAGCAGGAGCAGTGATCAGTCCTCCTCCACCTAAAAATAAGAAAATGCCACAAAGGAAACATTACTGAAGGAGAACTTAAAGTCTTTGCACTTTTACTCTGAAGTTGTTCCACGGTTAGTAGAAACAGGATTTTGCTGACAGGTGAAGTTCTGCCTCTCTGAGATGCTCTTTGCATTTCATGTTACTGACCTGCTGCCAGTAAAAATAATATTTTTTCAATATTATTTTTTTTCAATAAATAGTAAAAGGTCTCAATTTAAACACTTGGTGCTTTGTATGTTCTGCTGTGAATGAAATGAGTATGTGATTTGTAAATGACTGTTTTTATTTGCATTTGCTACAAAGCTGCAACTTATTTGAAAATAGGGCACACATATTGGTTCATATGTCACATCACTGTGTGTAATGATCTTTACAAAGAATATTTTCACCTCTAATTTCATTCTTTTCCATTCAAAACTGCTGTTTGCAGAGGTCTGGATCACAGCGCTGTTGTTGTCACCACAGTTTTAGCAACGTTTGACTGTGAAAAAAATGTTTTTAATTAACAGAGAAAGATAAAAATACTACATGACATATCAAATAATAATTTCCCTAAAAAAGTTCAAAGAAAAATAATGACATAATGTAAAATAATTATTTAAAGTCAACACTCAAACGACTCACTGTGATATCATCAACAGTGAGTTGGATGTGAAACATTTCCTGGAAGAACTCACCAACAACCAGCCTGATATCTACAGCCCTCTGCAGGCCCATCACACCCTGAACACTGTAACAGCTGCTAACCTCTGGCCAAAAAAGCCAAAACAAGCAGACATGTACGATTTCTTCCCCCAGGCCAAACCATCTGTATTTAAAACATCCACCACACCTGCTGCTGAACCACAGCGTGCTGTTTATACTCTTCACTGTACACACCCATGTATGTACTGTATATATATGGAAAACTAATTATCTTTATTCATTCCATGATTTATTCCAAAATCCTTGTACTTTGCACCATAAATAGAAATATTTCATGGAAACTGATTCAGAAAAAGCAGCATTTTTATTTTATTTTTCACATGTTAATCTTTCAAATATCTTCCACAGTTAAACTGAGCTTCCTGCTTGGAAATGACACACCCAAAAAGAACAGAGTATTTGTCTGCCTTAACAAACTCCATGTAAATAATCTTGGTGTCAAAATAAAGCTAAAACTTGTGAGATTTCTTCAGAGATGTAAATATTACAGCAGATGTTTCTGTGACAATGTTGCTGAGGCTGGAACATAGAAAAAGTAAGTATATTTTAACCTCTTCTAATTTATTTTTGGATTTTATTGCGTAAAACCACTTTGAAAATATGCTTCAGTAGACAATAAACTCCAGAAAACCAGAAACCAACATATGGACATTATATAAAGAGTGATGCTGCTGAAGTGAAACAGTAAAAGGTGATAGAGCTTTTAATAAGCTCACTGGCAGGGATGTTGCCATTTGGAGCATTTTGACACAAAATGTCAGTTTAAATTTCTTAGGTATTGAACGGCAGAAGTGATTGACCTTTATATATATGCCTAAAATGGTTGGGGGTTTTTTTTAGTATTTTTTGAAGAATTACCCACACACTCAGGTACATTGGATCTTTCTGCCTTTTAGAAAACACACTTTTAGAAAATAGCCTCGACCCTTTAATTCTGAGGGACCATAACTTTGGCTTCCGTTGTCTGATTTTAAAAGGCTGTAGGGTGGGCCCGCTACCATGGCTAAGCAACCACAGGTTTAAGTCACAGGTTTTGAGTATTTTCTTCTCCAATGTTGAATCCATAAACAAAAACAAAATCAACAAACTGATATTGCAGACTGCAGTCAACGAGTGTGTACGGGACAGCAGCATTATACTGCTCATGGAGACTTGGCTGCAGCCATCAATTCTGGACTTGTCTATTGAGTTAGCATGTCATATGGTCCACCATTATGACGGGAATGGCCAAAGACAAAGGAGGGGGTTTATGCATCTATATCAATTTGACTGTGAAATGCAGACCCATCTACAAACCTCACAAGTTTACTGTCGTCATGGTAATGGCTGTATATCAGGGGTCCCCAATCCCAGTCCACGAGGGCCGGTATCTCTGCAGGTTTTAGATCTCACCCTGGGTCAACACACCTGAATCACATGATTAGTTCATTACCAGGCCTCTGAAGAACTTCAAGACATGTTGAGAAGTTAATTTATTCATTTAAATCAGCTGTGTTGGATCAAGGACACATCTAAAACCTGCAGGGACCCCGGCTGTATATGTACTACCCGATGCTAATGCTAACTCAGCTATGGAAGAGCTGCACAAGGCAATAAGCAGTCAGTTGAACTCCTATCCTGACGCAGTGCACATCATAGCTGGGGACTTTAACCATGCTTACCTAAGGTCAGTATTGTCAAGATTTACAACAAGGGGGAAAAAGAAGGGAGAAAAACACACTTAATAAAGCCTAGAACAACATCCAAAAAGGCTACAGAGCAACCCCTCTACCACATCTAGGTTTGTCAGGCCACATGTCCATGCCGCTGATCCCTGCATAGACTCCTGTCAGCAGGAATGCCCCCCACCAGCCATAATGACTGTAAAAACCTTGCCACAAGATGCATCACATCAGCTGCAGGACTGTTTTGAAAACACAGACTGGAGTGTGTTTGATCACCAGGACCTCGAAGAGCACACAACTTCAGTGCTCTCATACATCAACTTCTGTGTCTACAGTTTCACTGTGGACAGACTTCTCTGGGTGTATTCTAATCAGAGATCTTGGATGACTAAAGAGGTCCAGATCTGAAAGCAACATGACGCTGATTTCAGATCTGGTAACGATATGTATTACAGTGCAGCCAGATCTGATCTGAAAAGAGGTATCAGAGATGCCAAGGCAGTGCACAAGAGGAATATTGGAGATCACTTCAGCACCTAACCAACTACAACCTTGCAATACCACGTTGACCAGAATATGAGGTGAGGTGCACACTGAGGGCAGTGAATCCCAGGAAGGCAGCCATTCCAGATGGGGTGACTGGGAGGGTCCTAAAAGAATGTGCAGACCTGCTGGCTGGGGTCTTCACTAAGATCTTCAAAGTTTCATTGTCCTAGTCCTGCATCCTGCCATACCTGAAGAAGGCCAAAATTGTCCCACTGCCTAGATGGACCAACACTGGCAGCCTCAACAACTACTGACCAGTTGCTCTAAGTTCACATACAGAGCTAACAGATCAACTGAAGACGCCATTGTAACAATGGTCCACAGCACTATCTCCCACGTGGAACAACAGGGGCGTTACGCTAGGTTACTCTTGGTGTACTTAGCTCAGCTTTTAATATGATACTCCCGGACAAACTCATAGTAAAACTGCTAGATATCAGACTTCCTTTTACCACCTGCTGCTGGACCAGAGACATTTTCTCTGACCTTGTACAGAGAGTTGGAGTGGGTCCTCATCTTTCCTTATCCTTCAGCCTTAATACCAGCTTTCCACAAGGCTGTGTACTAAGTCCCTTACTGTACACGCTGTACATACACGACTGTGTCAGTACCCACCCAGGCTCGTCCCTGGGGGTGATGAGATACCATACAGAACTGAGGTTCACAGGCTGTCAGACTGGTGTGCACGCAACAACTGTCTGGCAGGAGATTCAGGTTGCTGAGGTCTTGGACAAGCACACTCAAAGACAGCTTTTCCAACAGGGAAATAGCCCTTATCAATGCTAATAGCTGAACAAATTGTATTAAATTGTACCTTTTTTGCACTTTTAAAAAATCCACTTTAAAGTCTACAGTGATGTGTTGTGTTTTGTTTAGTTGTGTTTAGTGCCAACATGGGACAGTTTCCAAATTTGTTGTGGTATTGTACTAAGTATGACTGTGGAATGGCAGTAAGGAGTTATCTTATCTTATGGTACAGTAAACAGGCAAATATGAAAAAATAGCACAAATAGAAACAGGAAGCTGTTAATATGGACTTATGGCCAAAATATCCTGAGCATGCCTGATCTTGGGTCAGGAGGGTCAGGCCTGGTTAGTACTTGGATGTGGGACTGCCTGACAATACCAGGTGCTGTGGATCGAGTAGAGTGGGTAAGTGGGAATGTTGATGGATCAGTCTCATTAATGTTTGTAAAGAATGCAGTATATAAACTGTGATGTATTTGTTGAGACACATGCTACTTATGATTTAATTGTACTGATACATTTCATTCCACCATCAAGTGTATTTCTTATCATTTAATCATACTTATTTCTTATTCATAAATGTTACTATTCAATATTCCCAGTCTGTTAAACTAATCCTCTTTAAAAGTAGTTGTGAATATTTTTTCTTGCATTTGTATTCTGTCAAATCTGTAGTATACCATGTCAAAATTGCAGAACACAAACGTGTACAAATATTCAGTGAGAGTTCCATGAGACTTTCCTCTTTTCCACACTCTCCCAATTCATCCAGCGACCCTGCTTTGCCAGCGCTACAGCTCTAGCATGTCTGGCTGTTTCCTCCTGTCGTCGCACCTCCTCCACTACCATTTTTCGACGTTCATTTACAGATGCCTGTTGCCACCGAGGTGTTACTGTTCAAAGACCAAATCCTCCTCTGCCCTGTTGGACGTGACTCACCACGTCACGATGCCGAAGAGCAGATTTGGCATGTAGCACAGATGTGGCTGGGGTCCACTTCCTCCCCGTTGCTAGGGTGGGAGCAGTGCCTCTCACTATGGGTCCCGGGAGTCTGTGAGTGACATCTCAAGCCTCACTTTTGCACATTTAAACTCCTCAACCAGGCTAGGGATAGGCAATGCCAGTATCCCGTTGCTATAGAGTGCTATGCTGCTGAGGCATTTGGGAAGTCTGAGCCACTTCTTATCGTAGGAGCTCACTAGCCTCTCTAGTCAATTGGCATGATTGAGTGAGACCTCATACATTGTCAACGGCCACAGTAGTCTGGGTAATAACCCAAACTGGAAGCACCAGAGCTTCAGTTTCCCTGGGAGTGCAGTGTTGTTAATCCGCTTGAGGTCATTAGCCAAGTTCTGCCTTAGTTGTTCTTGTCGCCTCGTGTCATTGAGGTCTGCATTATACCACCGTCCAAGGCTCTTTATGGGCTTCTGTAATACTGTTGGAATTGGTTCTCCACTGATATAGAATTGCTCGGCTGTCAGTTTTCCTTTTATAATGGAGATGCTGTGAGATTTACTTGGCTTAAACTCCATTCTTGCCCATGCAATGGTTTCCTGGAGCTTCTGTAGCAATCGCCTAGTACATGGTTTGGTTGTTGTAATGATGGTCATGTCATCCATGTAGGCTCTAATGGGAGGAAAACGAAGGCCACTCTTGAGTCTCTCACCTCCCACTACCCACCGAGATGCCTGCATGACCAACTCCAATTCCCAGGTGCTGCCAGGCTGTGGTGGTGTTCTTAGCTGTCACACAAAACTGTAAGTCCTGAAAGTAGGTCTTGACCAGTCCTGTGATGTGGTTTGGTACCCTGAAAAAGTTGAAGGCCATCCACAAGGTCTTGTGCGGAACTGACCCAAAAGCGTTGGCAAGATCTAAAAAGACCAAATGAAGGTCTCTTTGTTCTTTCTTAGTAGTTTGAATCTGATGACGCTGGCATGCTCCAGACATTCTGAGAAGCCCCGGATGTCAGCCTTCTGGACTGATGTGTCAGTATAGTTGTTTATCTCAATTTCAGGACCAGGATAAACCTACACAGGAAGAGGCTGTTGAGACTATTGAGGTTATTAAGCTTTCTGCATCAGACTCTAGGAGCATTGTCTCTATTTCCATATAAAAACTAAGCTATAGAGTTTGTTAAAATCTTGTGATGTTTCAAAGGTTTCCTGTAGAGTACCCTTTCAATGACACGTCAGAGCAAGGCATAGTGACGTAAAGGTGCTATAGCACCCCCTGTTGCAAAAGGCAGATATCGTAGCAACCTTTGCAAAATTCAAAGAAAAAAATAATAAAATAAACCATCCATTGCAGCTGCGTCTGTGAGAGTGATAATTTAAGATTGTCATTTGTACTTAGAAACATATAATCATTTATGCTTAGAGATATATAATCATTTGTATGTTGATAAAATGTCTCATCCTTATTTAGGTCTGCTAAGATTCTTTGTGTGCTCTGTGCGATGAGATGAGATGGGATGGACGTTTACTCCCTATGGTCTTCTGGCATACCTCATATACATCTGAAGTTCGTGGGAAGGTCGAAACTTGTTTGGTGATATATGGTATGGCGGAACACACACTCTATATCTGTTCAGGTACAACAGTCTTTTGTTTAGTTGGGCTGCTGCAAAGGAGACTCCTGGTGCCAGCTATCTTGGGAGTTGTATTCATTTGCAGACAATACAGTGAAATATCATTAGGCCTGGCTAAGCAGATTTCACAGGGTCATATTTTGACCTACACACACACACACACCCATATACATACACACACACCCGCACACACACACAGACAGGCATATACTCTGTTCACACACATGCCTATTTAAGATGTCATGTGTTAATGGAACTATGCATATTCACGTAATCTCAATAAAAGGAGCGCTACCGGGAGCCCGGCCAAGAGTGACGGGGTTCAAGTGGAAGGAACAGCGCTTGACCTCGGTCAGCCTCCCTCACGCGAGTTCACACAAAGAGCTCGGTCTTGTGTCTTGTTTTGCTGCTGCAGTTGGTTGTCTAAATTGTTCCAGCAGGGTTTGTACTTAGATAAACCCAACAGTGTCCTGCAATTGCCGGGTATAACAAAATGTCTGTCCTCTAAACCCATCCAACATATCTAGAAATATTGGCTATGGTCCTCATGGGGAAACTCATTTTTATTTTTCTCTTGCACATTAACCTGTGCAGTTGTACGCAATGTTTTTACTGTGTATTGCCATCAGAGCAACAAATTGTAAGCAGAAATGGTAATTATTACACAATAACAGATTTTATCCCTGTCATTTTTTTAAGTATATCTGAATTAAATTGATGGGCAGATCAATTTAAAAATGAATGTTTGAATTACAGAATGGCGTTACTCTATCTATAGTAATATTTACTGTCCTGTGACTGAAAATAGAAGAGGTTTCAAATGATCAAAATATCTCAGCAGCGTTCACCAAACTGAGCACAGGAAACATGAACCAGTCTACGAGCTGCAGCAGCATTAGTTTGAACTGGTTTGTTGTTCCGCCCACTAGTGAACTGAAACAGTGAGGCTTGACTTGACTTGACACAAAAGTAACTCGGCTTCTTTAGAAACAGTTTTTGTAAGACTAGGTTATTGCATTAACTCCTAATTTTTTTTAAATAATAAAATACTTTTAGTAGCAAAGAAACACCCCTGCTCACTGGTGTTACACTTCAGTCCTCAGCATAAATCTAGATGACATGGAGATCAGAGCTCTCTGCATCAGACTGTGTGAGTACTTTCTCTATTTTTACATTATTATACTATTTAGGTTTCTTATTCTGATTAAAAATATCACAGTTTTATTTTGTTTTATGTTTTAGGTTGGAAAAGTAGGCTATTGTATTTTTGTGGACTGTGTATGTATGTGCAGTATATTTAGTAATTATACAGTGTGTGTTTTAGTAATTCTGTGCCTCTTTTATCTCTCTTTAGTGATGAGCATCATGATACTGCTGAGTGTACAGGATCAGAAAGTCAGTGAGTACCAGCTGTTTGCTCGTTTATATCTACATTAATTATCATTTTGAATGAGCAAGCAATTTAGGGGAATTTTTTTTGTGAGAGATATTTTTTATTGTTTTATTTACCGTTTTCTTTGTTCACTGTTTAAGTGCAGTATGCACTGACTCTTTCATTTTCCTTTTTTCAGATGCAGTTTCTCTGCGTGTTGTTCCAAACAGATCGCAGTTCTTTGAATATGAATCAGTGACATTTTATTGTGAAGGAGTTGATTATTGTGAAGTTGTGCATAAATTCAAAGGGAAAGTAGAATCATGTAGTAAAACTAACAAGAGGACACCAACAGGATCATCCTGCTCCATTCAAATTGTTTATGCAGACAACAGTGGAGAGTACTGGTATGAGACTGAAGGAGGGAGAAGAAGCAACATTATCAACCTCTCTGTCACTGGTATATTTGAAGAAACAAACATTTTATAAAATTAGTTTTAATTGAATTAAATGTCATGTTTATAAAATTAAATGCATGTCATTTAGCTGGTCCTGTGATCCTGGAGAGTCCTGCTGTTCCTGTGTTAATGGAAGAAACTGTGACTCTGAGCTGCAGGAACAAAATTCCTTCCTCCAACTTCAAAGCTGATTTCTACAGATATGGAAGTCAGATCCATAGAAGCTCCACAGGAAACATGACCATCCAGAGAGTTTCCAAGTCAGATGAAGGACTTTACAAGTGTAGCATCTCAGGAGCTGGAGAATCACCAGAGAGCTGGCTGAAAGTCACAGGTGAGACACTGAGATGTTTTAAGATAAGATTTATACATAATTATGATATGAATAACAGCTGATGCTCTTTATGCAAAGCTGGTAAATCTGTTTGCACTAGTATCTTTGAAATACCTTTTGAAATAATTTCCAGTGTATTAAGAATTCCAAAATTCTAAAATTATTTCCAAACATAAGTTGCAGATTTAAATAACTAAAACAGACACATCAAACTTTCCATGGTGTTTTAGAGGCTTTTAAGTTGATTGGCAAGATTTTTAATGTCATTATGAAGAAGCTAAAATTAATAGTTGATGGTTTACCATCCTCGTCTCATTTAAATCTTCCTGTCTTTTCTAACCATCATTCAGACTCTCAAAATTTAAATTACACGATTAATCCAGACAAAGAAGGCAGCCATTCCTCCTCTGCTGCCACACCTTGGATCATTGCCACCATTTTAGTCAGTGCTCTGTTGGTGGCAGTGGGACTGTATCACTTTGGCAAAGGTTACTGGAAGAGAGGTAATAAAAAATATTATTATTTTTAAATGGTAAATTGGTCTGTCAGCCAGATACATTATCTGATTTTCTTATACAAAGTTTTTTTTAAATAAAAGTGAACATTATAAGCTAATTGACTTAAGGAATTGTCTATACGCCTACCCGTGTGTATAGAAAATGAAAAACAAAAAAATGTGTTTTTTTTTCATTTATTTCTTTAATCGTCATAGAGACGGGCACAGTGGATGCAGGCAGAGTAACATATGCTGCTGTAAGAGAGATGGGAGGTATTTTACTGACCAACAGAAGCACAAAATTACTTCTGTAAAAAGGATTGCTGTTGTTTTCTTATATGGTGTTGTCTGTAGCTTTGTGAGATGTATATGTATTATTTATAAATGTAAAGATGAGTTTGAGTTTCTAAAACTTATGCCTCAAATGAAATCCACATACAATATAACTTTTAGACACATACTGTATCTCATAGAGCTCAAAATGCCATGTGTAGTTACATGTGGCATGAAGTACAACATCAGACATACATTCCATTTAACTTTTAAATTTAACCCAATTACTTTCTTTTTTAACAGTAATATTCAGTGAGTAGCATTAATTGACTCACAAAGTGTTCTATTGAATAAAGAAAAAAAATGCAGAGTACAAGCAAGAATTTTACCATTTGACAAACCCATAAAATAAAGAAATACATGATGGAGAGGTCAAAAATATGAAAATAGATAAAATACTTTCAAAAAATATGTGGTGATCTTGGCGTATAGAGTATTTATTGTAAAATAAATCTAATACAAATAGATCAGATGTGTAAAGTGCAATATCTTAGTTAAAAAGCAACAATTTGTTAAGAGGTGCTGATATTCTTGTGGCCAAAGTACTGATAGTTGGACTGTATCACTTTGGGAAAGATTACTGGAAGAGAGGTAAAGAAAATTACATAAATATTATTATTACTATTATTATTATAATACCTAAAAAATAATTCTCTGTCAGCTTCTCTATCATCAGATTTTATTATTCAAAGCTTTTAAATAAAAGTGAATGTTATAAGCTAAATGGTTTAAACTGATTAACTGTCTGTGCCTGTTTAACTTGTTTCTCTTTTTTAATTCGTTTTTTCATCTCCATAGATGTCAGCGCAGTTAATGCAGACAGAGCAACATATGCTGTTGTAAGAAAACACAGAAAGACTGAAGGTATTTTACTGAGAAAAAGTGGCACAAAATTACTTTAGTAAGGAAAAGGATTCCCTTTGTTTTCTTGTGTGTTGTTGTCTGTATCTTTCTTTGCCTGTTAGACGTCTGTGTGATAGTTATAAATGTACAGATGCAAGTGATCATTTGAGCTTCCAAAATGTACACCTCACATTAAAACCACATACAATACAATTTTAGCTCATCTTTTAGACATGTACTGTATCTTATATAGATCAAAATCAAACAGGACATGTGGAATTCATACATGCGTTCAGTTCCAATATAAACTTTAAATTAAACCCAATTAATTCCCATTTTGAAAGTAACTGAACACCTGAACCATAATATTGACATCAGTGAATAACATTAATTGTCTCACAAAGCATTATACTCTGGATTATAACATAGAGGTCAAAAATTAGAGAATAAATGAATGAAATACAATTCAAAAATATATTTAACATTTTTGTGGGATAGAGTATATGTTGTATAAAGTAGTAAATCTAGTACAACTAGATTTTCTCAGAACTGTAAAGTGTAATAACTTTTTTAGTACAAAAGTAGGAAAACAACAAGAAGCTGTTAAGAGCAGCTGACATTCTTGTGGTCAAATCAGGTCAAACAGCAGAAATTCAGTTGAAAAGTTCTGTTAGCACACTTTACATACTGGGCCGATGTAGGAATGACACTGATTTAATTTTCCAACTATGAATTAAATCAATCATCATGAATTAATTGAATAACAGACACAGATATCATCACTAATATTGATGTGATTATTATTCCCCTCACTCCCACTGTCCCTCTCGATCACAAGACAAAGCTGCATCACAGTCTAGACCTATTTACTACAGCTTAGGCCTCAGTGACACTCAACCACAGGGTAAGACTCATTGTGATTTAAAGGGATTTCCATGATGGCACTGAGATATCAGAAACAGTAATTTGATCTAAAAGAAATACATGTTTTTTATTATGTAAAAACTTTTGCCTACCAACTAATTTTTTTAATGTGTTGTTGAATCAGAAGCAGGAACAAGCAGAGAGATGTCCTCAGGAAGTCCTTGTCAACCCATCGCAGTGGATCCCTTCTATTCTGTAATACAGTAGGTAAGACTGGGGACAGGGATGCCTCATGAGCTGCATTCACACAATCTGCGATGGATAATAGAGATCTATAAGTTTGGGATTGGTAAATTAGACAACGTCATGCATTGCATATGTATACTTTGTAATATGTATCACTCATTCCTGTATTTGGTATGTAAAAATGCTAATTTCACTACATAGAATAAGAAAAACCTTTTTATATCTAACATGCTCCTTTGAGAACTACTCTAAGAGGTGAATACTTGTGTGCTTTATGCACCATTATAGTAATTTTATTTTCTATTCTTTAAAAAAAATGTCTACACTTATTTTGTGTGTCTTACAGGTTGCAGAGAGAAAGCTGTCTAAAGGCATACTCACATCTATGTGAGAATGAAAACAAAGAAGTAACCCAGTTTTATCACGCATTGTTTTTGTTATTAAGCACGTTGTACATCTGGTATTGGTGTACATGTCTATAAACTGTTATAGATTTTCTTGTTTCCGTCAGATACAGCTAGTTGCCATTCCCGCGTGGTTATAAATACATATATAGACTGAACCAAGCACAGACACCTGCCTCTTATTTAGAAGTTGAACTTTAACCAAATTGTTTGATCTTCTTTCTGTTTTTACACATGCATGAATGCTGTTACAATAAAAGAGCTTCTTCAGCTTTCAAAGACACCCACTGTGGTCAACTACTAATGTCAAAGGGTCACATTACTTCTTTTTTTCCAATACAAATGCACTGAGTTTGTTTTCAGAAATGACATATACAGTAACTGCAAAGTTTGATACTGAGAATTACCTTAACTGATTTTAAGTGTGGTCTAGTACACAGACAACATAAGTGGTGTCTTCTTTCATGCTGGAGCTTCACTTCAATAAAGCTGAATTTCTACTTTATGTTTGGACAGACTGTGTGAAAAGCAGAAATCAGGAGCTGAGTGAGGGAGTAAGTGTTCAACTCCTATGGGCTTGGCCTCATAGGTTACAGTAGGTGATATTTCAAGAGGCTAAATAATGTCACAAATAAGAGTTATTTCAGCAGAATTTCATCTCCCAGTGCAATGAACCAGTTTTACACAGTGTTACATGAGAATATTTTTGAATAAGGAGAGATCATTAGAAAGAAATTAACATGATTTATTGATGTACAAAATTTAGATATGTACAGAATATAGACAGAGGTATTTGACCGTTAGACTCAGATGGTCCGCGGAATGCATCCTCAGCACTGGAAGATATTAGAGAAGGACCCCAGAGAAAAGAAAAGCTATCTTACCATGGCAAGAGTTCTGACCTACAGGAATGGAGCATATGAATGTTAGCAGTAATGCATGGCAAAAGCAAGACATAACATGCATAAGCACTGTGTCATGTGAGAAACCAAGGAAAAGCAGCAGAATAGAGAATGAGGCCAGAAAGGTGCAGAAAAATTGAAAAAAGATGTGGAGCTAAAGTAAAGAAGGACAGCCTTCATAGGCTTGGAGGTGATGAATCACAGCAGAGCAACAGTGTCAGCAATAAGGCTTAGAGGTGGCAAGGAGCCAGGAGAGAAGAAGAAAATTGCAAAGGATGAAAACTGACGACTCAACAGAAAGCAGAGGCCTGCAAAAAGACTGGTAAAGGAACAAGAGAGACAAGACCCTGCATTAAGGCTCAGTCTACTGTAGGCCAGGAGAGAGCACAGAGACCATAATTAGGCAGAGTAAGAAGGAAGAATTTCATACCACCACCAGCTATATGCTGACTTGTCAAGAGTTTAGACTTGTGTCACGTAGAAACAGGCTGAACCACAGATCACGAAAACATGATTTAAGCAAGCACAGGGTGATGCAGAATTGAAACAGATGCAAAAATAAAAGGCTGCTGATGACCCGCCGTCCATTTGAAGACAAGAAGGAGGAAAGTAGTTTATAATTGTAGGGTGTTATCAGTGTTGGGGAGTCTAATACATCTAATACTAGTCTAATACTAAATACAAAATATGAGTAACTGTATCCTGTTACAGTTACCGTTTAAAAAGGTGATATTCAGAATACAGTTACTTTGTTGAAATCAGTGGATTACATGGCGGTCTTTTCCTGTTTCATATGTTAGGCTATGCCCTCTCTATTTTTGGTAATTCCACCCTGGTGCAAACCCAAACAAAACATGCATTAAGAGGTTCTAACGTCTGTGTCTCAATCTCGCGGCCCATGTCATTTCTACTTCTGGGCCACATAATGACTTGAAGAAATATTTTTAAAAATTATTATTCAAAAAATGATTTAATATGAAGACAATAGGCAGAGTGTTACAGGCATAGCCCTAAAGGATGTAGCCTCATGGGCAGTGTAGTCCGTGCTTCAGGGAGAATGGACTGCCATACCTGTTATGTGTCTGTGAGCGAGGAAGGGAAAAAAAGGAGAGTGGAAAAGTACGAGTTGTCACTGACCAGAAACGGGAGCTGGAAGCATGTAAATATAATAAAAAACACTGCAGCCAAAAAGAGTGCCTGACGAGCCCAGTTGTAAGTAAACTATTATGACTCGACTGTACACTGTGTTCGTGTTTTCCTCAGAAACAGTGAGTTCAGTTGGAGCAGCCTTTCAGCGTCTCTTGCTAGCAAAGTTGACCCAGACAACAAAGTAACGCTAGTTTTCGGCTACGAGCCCAAAACGAAACCTGACGTATTAGCCAGAGGTCCCTTTACTACGGTTCGGAGCCGCGGACCTGTTTTATATACGCGCGGAATAGTTTTCTATATGAGATCGCTGCAAAAAGTGCAGCCTTACCTAATGTCCACCCTACTGTTACTCATTTTATATTAAGATTTAAAAATCGAGTTTGTATTTGTATGGTGAGTAACCTTCAATAATTGCAATAAATCACACAGTAATAGTACATTCATGTAGTTGTAAAAAGCATCATATTGTATTAAGTATTCCAAAGTATTCAGAATATGTTACTCTCATTGAGTAACGTAATGGAATTCGTTACAAAATACATTTTGGGGCATGTATTCTGTAATCTGTAGTGGAATACATTTTAAAAGGAACCTTCCCAACACTGGGTGTTATCTTATAATATTAAGCCTCTTAGGGTGACTTGAAATGAAGTTTGTAAAGCTGTTGGACACCACCTACCAACCTATTTAGTGACGATCTTATAATATCACCATGAAACAGCATAGACAGAGATTTACTTGTTCTTAATGCAGGCCCTTGTCTAAGATCCACCTTTAGTTCACGATCAGTGAACAATGGAAGGTGCTACTGTATTGAGTCCAGGGTAATGCTGCTATAATGACATGAAACATAGGGATGCATGTATTTCCAATTTCATCTTAAAAGAGATGACATATTGTAGGGTCTAGCTTACAATAAAAAGCACCTTGAGCCGACTGTCGTTGCAATTTTGTGCTGTATAAATAAAACTGATATATGACAAACCTTCCGAGACCATCTTGATCACATAGCAGCACCATGCAGTACAGAAACAGTAGCAAACAGAGAATCTGCTTGCTTGCTTCAATGAAAAAGACAAACCAAAAGATCAAAGGTTTGGTCACACTACATTAAAATTATGTTTTGTATAGTTATAACTATAAATTCAACAAATCTTAAGCAGGTATTCCAAATGCATTCTTATGGAATTCAGACTATAAGAAGAAAAACAAAATTGTTTCTATGTGTGTTTGTTCTTTTAAATGCTGTTTATTTTTATTCTATACCACAATACCTTACATGTTGCAGAATGAACTGACTGAAGACATAATTACATCTCAATGAGTATGAGAAGAATAAAGTAATCCAGATGTATTACATATTGTTTTTATTATTGAACATTTGTCACTTGGTCTTGGTTTGCATGTTCATAAATTGCAATAACTTGTGTCTTGTCAGTTAGAAACAACTGGCTGCCAGACCCAGATGGTTAGAAGTACATATGAGGTCTCGCCTCTCTGTGCCTCTCTGGCAGGCTCACGCTGGCTACAGGTTTTGTTTACGTTTTGCTTCTCTCTCTTTCTCCTGCCTGGCTGGGCGGAGCTCGTTAAGGACTCTTGATCTTGGCACACGCACCTGTGATGATTGCCACCTCCTGATGATCTGTCAGGGTTTGTCTGTAACTATTTAACACAGTTCACCACTGGGACGTTGAACCTCCTGTGTTCCTACTCTTAGCTCTTTCTAAAAAATCTCCCTTTGTCTACTCGCCTGTTGGAGTAACCTGTGCTCTCTGTATATAGATTTCCCTGGACCTTGTTACGGACCCTCCCTTTGATTCCTGTGTGTTGCTGGCAAGAACTCTGAGTCCATCCGTTAGCCATGACAGAACATTCTAGCCAGAATATAGACTTAACAGACCAAGAACAGAAGCAACAGCATCAACTCTATCACTTGTATGTTTACAACAAGGAAACAATATTTGGCGATTTTAAATGATTTTAATAGATGAATCTCAGATACAGCTGATTTTATAGTTTAATACTCTTAACAGCAATAAAATACCATCCATAAATATTCAGTGTCAGACTATAAGTAACTTTAATACATTGCATTCCTTGGAGAAAATGTTGCAGCTGGTGAAATGTGCTGCAGACGTTTACTTAACTTTAAGAATGAACTTCCCAAAGCCAACTTACCTTGTTCCTATTGAAAATTTGTGCATGCATACGACTGGGTGGTCCTCCCCCTTAAATCCTGGGATAAAATGGCCTAGCAGGTGTGTGGAGCTGGGGATCCCCACAGAGAGTCTTCGTCTCCTTCACGAATGCTCCCGGGTACTGCACCATCCACTGGACCAGATCTGGGGCACCCTTTCTGCACAGGCACCAACAAGGAGTAGTAAAAACCAACTCCAAAAACTGCCTCACCTTTTTGTTTTTTGTTCGGTTTTGTTGTTGTTGATGTTTTTGTTTGTTTGAGTGGGTGTGGGCAGGATGCGATGGCTGCTGTTTTGTCCATCCATCCAACCAACACTTCTTTTGGTTGGCCGTGAGCCCCACCTCCGCCAAGGATTCCAGGTCGATGGCCACTTGCTGCACATGCTCTGCCCATGTGTTGCTGTAGATGATAGTGTTGTGCAGGTGGTCATCAGCATATCCTGTATGTGGACGGAGTACCCTGTCCATGGGGCACTGAAAGGTGGTTGTGACTCCAAACAACGGAAGTGAGACAACCATAGGGAGGCCATTTTATTTTCCTTGGACTCTGCAGACAAGGGAATATACTGGTCGCCGTTGATTAAATCCAGTGTCATTAAAAAGGAACGGTAGCTAAAAGGTCCAGGAGCTTTACATTTCACATTTTAAATCTCAGCATTTTTGCACATCTGCAATGTTGTTTTTGTCTTTCAATTTTGATGGGAGACCCGTAGTGTTACTAAGACCTCAGTACAAATTTTATCCCCTCAAATTTGATCTCATTAACTTTCTCTTGTTTTGCAAAATGATAAAGACATTAAATATTTTCATCAATACTTTTATTTTATTACCATCCCAACACAAAAGCAACCTCTATTTCTTGAAGCATTTTTTAGGCCAGAGGCATCTGTTTCTCTTATCCTAGAGCATCACCATGGAGTGCACTCAGTGACAAAGATGGAAATAAATGTTCAGATCAGAAATTCAAATTTTAAGCAGAAATGGCAATTATCATACATGAACAGATTCTCTCCCTGGCATTTTTTGAGTATATCTCAATTAAATCATTGGGCAGATAAATATCTACTATGTTTGAATTACAGAATGGCATTACTTTATCTATAATAGCATTTACTGTCCTGTAACTGAAAATAACTTCAGTGACTTGACTTCAGGCATGACCCCTAGAAGAGGTTTAAAATGTTCACTACTTTTGAGACATATCTCAACAGCGTCCACCAAACTGAGCACAGGAAACATGAACCAGTCTACAAGCTGCATCAAACACAGCATTAGTCTGAACTGGTTTGTTGTTCCGCCCACTGACAGTGAACTGAAACAGTGAAGCTTGACTTGATGCAAAAACAACTCAGCTTCTTTGGAAACAGATTTTGTATTACTAGATTACTGCATCAAGTCCTAAAAGTATTTAAATAATATTAAAATACTTTTGGTAGCAAAGAAACACCCCTGCTCACTGGTGTTACACTTCAGTCCTCAGCATAAATCAAGACGACATGGAGATCAGTACGCAATGCATCAGACTGTGTGAGTACTTTCTCTATTTCTACATTATTATAAAATGTAGGTTATTCATTCTGATTAAAAATGTGACAGTTTGCTTTGTTTTATATGTTAGGCTAGAAAAGTAGGTTCCTGTATTTTTGTGGACATATGAGATGTAATAATACTTTTAAACTTTTAGTACATTTAGTAATTTTACAGTACATGTTTGAGTTACTCTGTACCTCTTTTATCTCTGTTCAGTGGTGGCCATCATGATTCATCTGGGTGTACAGGATCAGAAAGTTGGTGAGTACCAGCTGTTTAATTTTCCAGATCAAAGTTCACATTTTGGACACGGAATTTAGCAGAAAAAAAATAACTTGTGAGAGAAAAAATGTTTCTGTGATATTTGTTATTGTTTTATTTACTGTTTTATTCATTCAGTGTTGATGTGCCTAATGCCAGATTTAGTAGTAAACTTTAAACGGAGTCTTTCTTTTTTCTTTGTTTCAGATGCAGTTTCTCTGCGTGTTGTTCCAAACAGATTGCAGTTCTTCGAATATGAACCAGTGACATTTCACTGTGAAGGAGTCAATTATTGTGAAGTCGTGCATAAAATTAAGGGGAAAGTAGAATCATGTAGCAAAGCTAACAAGAGGACACCAACAGGATCATCCTGCTCCATTCAAATTTTTTATGCAGACAACAGTGGAGAGTACTGGTATGAGACTGAAGGAGGGAGAAGAAGCAACATTATCAACCTCTCTGTCACTGGTACTTTTGAAGAAACAAACATTTTATAAAATTAAAGAACATTTTTTTATAATAAGTTTTAATTAAATTTAATTTCTTGTATTTAATTATCAAATGCATGTCATTTAGCTGGTCCTGTGATCCTGGAGAGTCCTGCTGTTCCTGTGTTAATGGAAGAAACTGTGACTCTGAGCTGCAGAAGCAAAATTCCATCCTCCAACTTCAAAGCTGATTTCTACAAAGATGGATTTTTCACCCACAGAAGCTCCACAGGAAGCATGACCATCCAGAGAGTTTCCAAGTCAGATGAAGGACTTTACAAGTGTAGCATCTCAGGAGTTGGAGAATCACCAAAGAGCTGGCTGAAAGTCACAGGTGAGACATTTAGATGTTTTAAGGTTTTTATGCACAATTGTGATCTGAATGACAGTTTTTATTTGCATTTTTTAAGCAAATAAATTTCCAGTGTGCACATTTAATTTGGAGTTTTAAAAACCAAAACAGGTGTGCCAACTATCCATGGTGTTTTAGAAGTGTTTAAGTTGATTGGCAAGATTTTTATTGTCATTATGAAGAAACTAAACTTAACATTTGATGGTTTAACATTTTTGTCTCATTTAAATCTTCCTGTCTTTTCTAATCATCAGAAACAATAGACTCTCAAAATTTACATTACACAATTAATCCAGACGATGAGGCGAGTCATTGTTCCTCTGCTGCCACACGGATCATTTCAACCATCTTAGTTAGTGCTCTGTTGGTGGCAGTGGGACTCTATCACATTCTCAGAGGTTGCTGTAGGAGAGGTAATAATTGTTTTTTTATTATTATTAATACTATTATTATAATTATTAAATGTTAAATTGCTAATCTAAAGTTTTTAGCGTGATGGTTCTACTATTGGAACTGCAGTGTATGGGATTACATCACAGCCCCTCTAAATTTAACTGTGATTAATATTTGCAATGGGAATTACACATGACACAAAAAATTGCACATGATGTAGTAGATTTGTTTAAGAAAAATAAAGATAATTTTAAAAAAAAGTATCTTAAGCACTTTGGCAAAACTCGCTTTTATGTTTCATAATGTCTAATAAGCTTCATACAGTTAACCACAACCACTACTTGGCAGAAACACAAGCCTAATCTCTCTTAATAAAAATAGTACATGCCTGAATAAAAACAAACAGGTGAGATGTTAGAAGCCTTTTATTTTTATTTTAGTAAACACTCAAAACTTACAGACACTTGGTTTGGAAGATAAATGAACAAATATTTAAAATATAATCTAATCATTTTTGGAGCAGCCTTTGGGATCTCCACATATTAACATGCTGTTTTAGACTTGGTGGATAGCATTATTTGCTAGCTGCAAATAATCATGTGCAGTTCCACATGATTATTAACAGACAAAAAGAAAACATATTACTGATACAGAAATAGTTTTCTATACGAGATCAATGCTAAAAGTGCAGCCAAAAGGATTGGTTTTGTTTTTTTGTGTGGTGTTGTCTGTATCTTTGTTAAACATGTATGTAATATTTATAAATGTATAGATGCGAGTAATAATTTGAGCTTCCAAAACTTATGCTTCAGATCAAAACCACATAAAATACAATTTTAAAGCTTCTCTTTTAGACACGTACTGTAGCACATTATGCCCAAAATAGTTACATGTGGCATGAAGTACAACTTCAGACATGCATTCATTTTCAAAATCAACTTTAAATTGAAACCAATTACTTTCTCTTTTGAACAATAACATTTAGTGACTAGCATTACTTGTCTCACAAAGTATTCTACTGCAGGAAAAAAATGCAGAACACAAACAATACTTTTACCAGTTGATGACCCATAAAACAAAGAAATATATATTACAGAACTGACAGCAGAAATTCAATTAAAAATGTAAGCTTTTTGTTAGCTCAGTTTTCCCTTAGCAATGCCTTACAAAATGTGACATCAATTTTACCACTGAATGTCAGATTTCTTTAAAATTTTAAATCAATCCCAATGAATGCATTGAATAACAGACAGGGATCATTATGACTAATATTGCGGTGGTTATTATTCCAGACACTCTCACCTTCCCTCTTCATTACAAGATGAAGCTGCATCACTGTCTCTCGGTGTACTATTACTCAACTGTGACATCTGCTGCTATCATGATATTATTTGGATATTAAGTGGTTATTACTTTGGTATTTGAGCAGTAACAACTTGGAAAGTACCACATTATTATGTTTTTGTTTCTGCCTTGTTAGCCTACTATTACTACATCGTTTGTGTGTCTTACAGGTTGCAGAGAGAGAGCTGACTGAAGACATAATCACATCTGAGTAAGATGAGAAAAAAAAAAACAAAGAAGTAACTCAGTTTTATCACATTTTGTTTTTGTTATTAACCAAGTTGTACATGCTCATCTCTGCTTGACTACATATCTATAAACTGCTTTTCTTTATTCAGTCAGATGCAGCTAGTTGCCATTCTCGTGTGGTTATAAGTATATATAAAGACTGAACACAAGCAAAAACACGTGCTTGACATTTAGAAGTTTAACTTGTTCCATCGTTCTGTTTTTACACATGTATGAATGCTGTTACAATAAAAGAGCCACTGCAGCTTTCAAAGACACCCACTTAGGTCAACTGCTAATGTTAAAGTGTCACATTACTTTTTCTCCAAAACAGACGCACTGAGTTTGTGGTCAACAATGAAATATAACAGCCAAGTGTGATACTGAGCATGACTTTAACTGACTTTAAGTGTGGTCTAGTACTCAGAAAAAATAAGTGGTGTCTTACTTCATGCTGCAAATTATCTTTAATAAAGTCAAAGAAAATGATCTGAATTTCTCCATATGTTTGGTCAGGCTGTTTGAAAGCAGCCGGAGCAGGCCGGACTCAAACATGGGACTCATAGTGCAAATTCAGTGGATTTGACGAAATTAAGCAGCACGGTGGTTAGCACTGTTGCCACACAGCAGAAAGGTCCTGAGTTCAATTCCACCATCAGGCCGGGGTCTTTCTGTGTGGACTTTGCATGTTCTCCCCGTGTTTGCGTGGGTTCCCTCCGGGTACTCCGGCTTTCTCCCACCGTCCAAAGACATGCAGCTTGTGGAGATAGGTTAATTGGATAATTTAAATTGCCACTGGGTGTGAATGTGAGTGCGAATGGTTGTCTTTCCCTGTGTGTTGGCCCTCATAAGACTGGCGACCTGTCCAGGGTGTACCCCGCCTCTCGCCCTATGACAGTTGGGATAAGCTCCAGTGACCCTGAAAAGGATAAGCGGAAGCGAATGGATGGATGATGAAATTATTTACAAAATCTCAGAGGAAGGAAAATCCACAGTCTCTATATACCATAATCCAAACAGGTAGCCTAATATTGTTATCCTCGACAAATGACAGTGCGACAAAATCCATGAGGAAAACAGAACAGGCTCCTCAGCAGACGGGAAGACAGGTAAGAAAATGGCAGGCATGAAAACATCCAAACTGACTTACAGTTCAGTTACTACTGTGACTGGTCTAGCACTCAGACGAAGACTGAATGAAAAAGCCCTGCATTTCACCCTTTCATGCAAGAATAATTACAACCTCAATCTGGATTTTTTTCTCAAGTATTTTTATTCATCTTTAGATAATTATTATTATCTTTTTCTGCCATAATTTATTCATGACAGTGTTACGCCCCACTTAAAAATGAAGTGTTGTCTGGGGTGTGTGGTAACACAGAGTGAAAAAGAAATGATAAACCGCCACAAAGTAGATGTCGTTAAAACATGCTTTATTACACAAAACTACTCAAGCAAGAAAGTCACAGGGAAGCTCTGTTTGTCAAGGTCTCCAAGGCCAAAAACAACAAACACATCAACCCCTTTCTAACTAAAAAAAACTGAGATCTCTTTATCAAAAACAAAAATACATTGGCTGTGTTCCCTGACTAGCCACAAAACAGGAGAAAATGATTGAAACAAAAATGGCAGAGAACCCCTACCTGCTTCCACTGTGGTTCACAGTTATCTCAGTAAAGGCACACCTTTACATCTTGGTGTAACCAGTGTTTATAAGTTCACACACACACCACTACAGCCTGCTGCACAAACCACTGCAGCTCTCAGCTCAGGCAAAACGGGGAAGGAAAGGAAGGAGCATGGCGCCTTGGAACAGCAGTCTTTATGCCGTGGCTGATGAGCCACATTACATCTCAGCTCCGGCTCATGAGGCAGACCTGGAACACAGGAGAGGGAGAAAAAAATGACCAATGGGTGGCAGGATGGAATGGAGTGACACATCAATGTCCAATGTAGTTGTTTATGTGCAAGTATACCATCAACACTGACACAAATACAAGAAAACAGCCTTTGAATAGCTGTCCACTGTAGTGACCACTATGCGTGAAAGGGTTAAAGGAGCCAGCTGATCACCAGAAGACGGAGAAGAAGAAGGAGGGCCGACCCTGTAAGGTGTGATTTACTCAAACACACACACTGAGAGAGAAAGAATGTTTTAACATCAATAGCAAGTTAACATCATCATTAAGCAATAATTTTACATGTCTTTTCTCACTTCAAAAGAGTAGAGACCATTTTGTATGCTATGCAAATGTGGGTTTTGGGCTCGGAAAAATATTCGAATTTAGATAGGCTCTAGTCAGCTGTGGGCAAAAAAGCTTATTGTGTATCATGACTACTTTTTACACCCTTAAAGAGATGTTAATAAAAGGTCTCCTTCGACTTTTCAACCAAATTTAGAAACAATGAAGCACAATTTTTTGGAGACATTTCACTTTAACTAAATCTCAGTGTTTTTAAACGTTCAAGCAGTGTTGTCCTTGTCGTTTCAAGATTTGCCTACCAGGGGCTTGGTTGTTTGGGACTCAGGTCTCATCTCTCACATCAGTATGAAGAACCATTGAACACTGATTTATAATTAATATTTGGATGGGGTTTTTCTCTCATATCAGCTCTTCTCTAATTGAATTTGACATGTAATGTTTGAAAGAGATCTCTTTGGGGTTTTTTTTTTGTTTGTTTGTTTTTCTTGTAATTTTTTTGTGCATTGTTCTGTCAATCAACAAAAGTAGATGAATAAGGCACAACTAAAGCACAAATGGGTCAGAACATTGTTCAGTGGAACAGAAGTAACATTTATGACAAATACTTTCTTTACCTTATATTTAAGAAATTATTTTATGTCAGAAGCTAAAATAACAATAATGATGATGATAAAATCTAGCAGATTTCTATCTGAATGTTTCATTGATGTGTTATTTATAAATGTGCAGATGCTAATGACAATTTGAGATTACTGAACTTACAGTGGCTTGCAAAAGTATTCGGCCCCCTTGAACTTTTCCACATTTTGTCACATTACAGCCACAAACATGAATCAATTTTATTGGAATCCCACGTGAAAGACCAATACAAAGTGGTGTACACGTGAGAAGTGGAACGAAAATCATACATGATTCCAAACATTTTTTACAAATAAATAACTGCAAAGTGGGGTGTGCGTAATTATTCAGCCCCCTGAGTCAATACTTTGTAGAACCACCTTTTGCTGCAATTACAGCTGCCAGTCTTTTAGGGTATGTCTCTACCAGCTTTGCACATCTAGAGACTGAAATCCTTGCCCATTCTTCTTTGCAAAACAGCTCCAGCTCAGTCAGATTAGATGGACAGCGTTTGTGAACAGCAGTTTTCAGATCTTGCCACAGATTCTCGATTGGATTTAGATCTGGACTTTGACTGGGCCATTCTAACACATGGATATGTTTTGTTTTAAACCATTCCATTGTTGCCCTGGCTTTATGTTTAGGGTCGTTGTCCTGCTGGAAGGTGAACCTCCGCCCCAGTCTCAAGTCTTTTGCAGACTCCAAGAGGTTTTCTTCCAAGATTGCCCTGCATTTGGCTCCATCCATCTTCCCATCAACTCTGACCAGCTTCCCTGTCCCTGCTGAGGAGAAGCACCCCCAGAGCATGATGCTGCCACCACCATATTTGACAGTGGGGATGGTGTGTTCAGAGTGATATGCAGTGTTAGTTTTCCGCCACACATAGGGTTTTGTATTTTGGCCAAAAAGTTCCATTTTGGTCTCATCTGACCAGAGCACCTTCTTCCACATGTTTGCTGTGTCCCCCACATGGCTTGTGGCAAACTGCAAACGGGACTTCTTATGGTTTTCTGTTAATAATGGCTTTCTTCTTGCCACTCTTCCATAAAGGCCAACTTTGTGCAGTGCACGACTAATAGTTGTCCTATGGACAGATTCCCCCACCTGAGCTGTAGATCTCTGCAGCTCGTCCAGAGTCACCATGGGCCTCTTGGCTGCATTTCTGATCAGCGCTCTCCTTGTTCGGCCTGTGAGTTTAGGTGGACGGCCTTGTCTTGGTAGGTTTACAGTTGTGCCATACTCCTTCCATTTCTGAATGATGGCTTGAACAGTGCTCCGTGGGATGTTCAAGGCTTGGGAAATCTTTTTGTAGCCTAAGCCTGCTTTAAATTTCTCAATAACTTTTATCCCTGACCTGTCTGGTGTGTTCTTTGGACTTCATGGTGTTGTTGCTCCCAACATTCTCTTAGACAACCTCTGAGGCCGTCACAGGGCAGTTGTGGAGGTGTTTTGCAAAGAAGAATGGGCAAGAATTTCAGTCTCTAGATGTACAAAGCTGGTAGAGACATACCCTAAAAGACTGGCAGCTGTAATTGCAGCAAAAGGTGGTTCTACAAAGTATTGACTCAGGGGGCTGAATAATTACGCACACCCCACTTTTCAGTTATTTATTTGTAAAAAATGTTTGGAATCATGTATGATTTTCGTTCCACTTCTCACGTGTACACCACTTTGTATTGGTCTTTCACGTGGAATTCCAATAAAATTGATTCATGTTTGTGGCTGTAATGTGACAAAATGTGGAAAAGTTCAAGGGGGCCGAATACTTTTGCAAGCCACTGTACATCTCAAATGATAATCACCTAGAATGTAAGTATGAAGCATCTTTAAAAAACATGAATGCACACAAGTATTACTGTGGTTATCAATCCCTTCACTACCACTGTTTTGGGTAAGGGTTCAACTGTAAACCTGACCATAGCAGAGGATCCCCTCCATTCTGCAGTACAGTTGGTAAGACTGGGGGCAGTTATACCTTATGTACTGAATTCAAATAAAACATAATGAAGATGAATACATTTGGATTTTATATTATAGACACTTCAATGATAACACATGTCACTAGAATATATATATATATATATATATATATATATCTCCATCAGATAACATATATGTAAAAAAAAAAAGTCCTTGCTTCAGTACTATTAAGCTTTCTGCATCAGACTTACATCAGATTTCATACAGTACTATTTCCATATTAAAACTAAATTTTAGAGTTTGTTGAAATGCATAATTTTGTTAAAATGATGTGATGTTTTAAAGGTTTCATCTAGAAGACCCTTTTAATGACACACTGGAGCAAGCCACAGTCATGTAAAGGTGCTGCAGCACCTCTTGTTGCAAAAAGCAGATAACACATCAACAAGCAAAACAGTGTTAAACCTACTTATCCACATTTTATATTTTAATCATGATATTTACATACATTTGTATTACATTATATTTAAAATTAAATGGCTCAAATGTGACAATAATAATGGATATAATACATTCCACACAAAACATTTCAGGCTTAAAAGGTCAAATTTGATATTCATTTAAAAAATCAATAATGCAAACATCTGACAAGCCAGTTAAATTGCAACAAATCAACTGATTTAAGCATATGAACAGAGGTAAATACTCAATTTGAAAGTTGATCCTGCTGAAGTTCAAAATGGGTATCAGTGTCTGTGTGTTTGCTTGGGTTGCTTGGTCTCAGCATTTCAGAAATCTTTGCTCTACTGAGATTTTAACAAAATTTTGCAATTAGAGATTTGAAAATCTTTCTTTTTAGTATAATGATATTGGGAGTGTTTTCTTGGGACACTTTAGGGCCCTTGGGTCCCTGAGTTTATGAAACTTTATGGTGTCATTGTGAAATCATAGAGCATCATATTGAAAAAAAAAGTGTGTCACACAGCGTTTTCCGTGTCCTTTCATATGAAATATTCCTTGATACAGTTTTTCTTCAAGGGCAACTTCGAATTGGGTGCTAACAATGAAGGTCAAGGTAAACATAAAGAATGTGGGATTCAAATGCTGAGAGGTGGTGCTCCGCTCGTTTCTGCTTGACCCTTACTATTTTTATACAACATATTTGACAGGCTATATATTTGTTCTCAAAAGGTCAAAATGGTGACTAAACCTTATTGAGCTGCTTGTTAAAAACAAACAGGGAAGTAAACAGAACTTTGTAAGTTTACAAGTGTTTTTATGACGATACAACTGTTCATCATGTTTTGTGATGAATTACAATTACTCTCTCTTCTGTCTTGCTCACTGTGGGCTCCACTCTTGGGCAACACACCTGATTTTCTATTTTATTATTATTTTTTTAATGTGTGTGTGGAGTCCTGCCTGTGCCCCTCAACAATAATATTTAACTATTAATCACAGTTTTGCTAAATAAAAGGATCTGGCTTTCATCAGTCACATGACTACCATTAACCCAGTGGTTCCCAAAGTGTGGGGCCCGCCCCCTAGGGGGGCGCAGAGCTATTGCAGGGGGGGCGCGGCATGAAAAGGGAAAAAAAACAAAAACAACGCTTGGACACTGCTAGCACGGGGCGCCCACACAAACGCAAAGCAGGAGATGAAGCATAGCTGAATATGTTTCCAAACCAACTTCATTCTAAGCCAAAGACTAGAAAATATGGTGAAGCATATCTTCCCTTTGGTTTCACCTGCACAAGTGCTGAGGTAGGTCTCCCTGCAGAATTAGTTTTCCCTACATCGGGAGCAGCGCTGGGCTGTTCAAATCACGGACAAACAGTATCCCACAGTTGTTTATGTTTTTGAACCCATTTTGTAGAGGGTTTTTTGAAAAATGTATTGATAGCAATGTTGAACATTATTACACAGGAAAAAAAACAACTACATGTAAAAAAATTACACCGTGATGCCTCTGCCTTTCTAAATGCAGGGACAGTAATGGCCTGTATATGTAAGCGTGTAAAACCTGCAGAGTCAGATTAACAGTATTTTGTCTCTATCTGCCAATCATCTCATGTAAACAATAACGTGGCGCACAGTGTGACGTAAAAAAGGCACATACCTTTGACATTGCGTGACAAACTCTGTATTCCTTGTCCACACGTAAACGCAAAAAAAAGGAGTTTTTAAAAAATCTCCGTTCTCGGTGATTCGATACGCCGTTTACATGTGCCCGAAACAGCTGCGCGTTCAAAAATACCCGTGTAGGTGCAGACGGAGCGTAAAAGAGTTGGTAGTTTATTTTCTTACTACCTGTAATTTATTGCAGATTATTTGTATTTGCTTAATTGTTTAATAAATGTTTGAGGTGTGAAATAAACCGCAATGGAGCAAAATATGGGTGTGTGTGGTTGAAGGATGTGTTTGTGCGTGTGCGTGCGCGCGTGCACGCGCGGGGTGGGGGGGCGCGAACATTTTTCTTGTTAAACAAGGGGGGCCCAGCAAAAAAAGTTTGGGAACCACTGCATTAACCAATGATGGCCCTTGATGGCAAAGCGCGCTGGTTACGAACCAGGAACGAGCTCACAAAGAGCACGCGCATTTTTTGCTGTCTGAGCGATGCAGAGCTGTAGGAGAACCACAAGTTAATTGGGAAACGCAAACTGATGGAACAAAAAACAGTATGTAGGTGTACAGCATACTCTATAGTCTACAGCACACAGCAGTATTAGGTTATTATGTACACGTTGGTAAACAACTTGTGACAACTGACGAACTGAAACAAATGAGCGTGCTGTGTGTGTAACAGCACAACAAACATTACCTGTCCTTTTATTAACTACACAAGTAGTGCTGGTCATTACCTGCTGGCTAACTGGGTAATGGTGTCATGGATCTGTAGCTCTGTCCACCATTTTAGGGAACATATTTAGTTTAAAAGTAAGTTACAGGGCTTTTGCTGCCTTTCTAGAGGGCTTATATTTCTCTAAAAATGACCTAATATGCATATTCACATAATTATGGATTACGATATTATGAAAAAAATGTCTTAAAGAAAATAGATTAAGAAACAGATTATAATAGATTTATATTTCAAATATGACATGACAAACATGACAAAATGCTGATTTTACAGCAGCAAAATTATTGTATCTCTACAGTTTAAACATTTAATAAGCTTACTGTCTGCACAGAGTGGTTGGTTTATCATCCACAGCGGCACCTGGGCGGTGCATGTGAAGCTGGTTCCTGCGATCCCAGAAACAAATTGAATCATCATAAATACTTTATATTTATTACTTAATTTTTTAATTACTTTATTATTATAGCACTAGGAATAAACAAGAAGGGAGAGATTCTTGATCCAAGTTTTATTAATGCTTCAATTAATAACTGAACTAAAAGAGATGGTCAAGCCGCTATCACCAAAACAAACCAAAACTCAGGCGTCGATCAGTAAACTGTAAAGTAAGTAAATAGGCATTAGTCACCAAACACACTCCTTTCCACCGAGTAGGAGCAGAAAACACACGCACGCACGCACGCACGCACGCAGAGCTCACTTGCTGCAACCAGTCAGATTAACAGTAACAGTATTTTGTCTCTATCTGCCATTCTGCAATTCATCTCATGTAAACAATAACGTGGCGCACAGCGTGACGTGAAAAGAGGCACATACCTTTGACGTTGCGTGACGAACTCTGTAATCCTCGTCCACACGTAAACGCAAAAAAGGAGTTTTAAATAATCTCCGTTTTCGGTGAATCGCAACGCCGTTTACGTGTTGACAAAAAGCCCAAACGCATAGAAACAGCTGAGTTTTCAAAAATACCCGTGTAGGTGTGGACGCAGCGTAAAAGAGTTAGTAGTATATTTTATTACTACCTGTAATTTATTGCCGTTTACTTGTATTTGCTTAATTGTTTACTAAATGTTTGAGGTGTGAAATAAACCGCAATGGAGTTTGCAAACAAAATATGGGTGTGTGTGTTTGGAGGATGTGTTTGTGGGGGGGTGGGGGGCCGAACATTTTTGTTGTAAAAAAAGGGGGGCCTGGCAAAAAAAGTTTGGGAACCACTGGTGTACAGAGAGACAGCCAGGTTCATAATGGATATAAGGAAGTTTTTTCAAAAACAGGAGCCACATTTAGGTAACAGTGTAAGAACAAATGATCCATCAATAAAGGATAATGTTGGATCAGTGTTTCAATATTTATATCTTTTATTAGATGTTCATGTGGTTTGGTTATTTGCCTTATGGTTGAAAGTACACTGAGAGAGGACTTTTCGTTAGTGATCTTAATAATTTTTTTTTTCATATTAATGTAATTTTTCATCTAATTGAATACAATCTATTTGTGTATGATTGTCAGTCCAAAGAGGGAGAGAGGAAAGAGGGAACGTGACGAGAAAGTACAAGATCAGGAAGAACCAGGTAAGTAAACAGACAGGGAACAGTGACAGGCAAAACAGAAACTGTTAAACTGACAAAGAGAAAAAACCTGATTTTACTCACAATCAGGAAGTTGTGTCCTGCCTATATTAAAGCTGCTATACAGAATCTGCAAAACAAACTGGGTTGAAACATTTTTGACCCTCTTTAACAACATTCCAACATAACATTATCATTGATTGGGGAGATTAAAATCAATGATATATTTTTATGTGGTTCAGCCACAACTCTACTAAAACCTCAGCCAGTAATACGTAGGCCAACCTTTGGACCGTCCAGTTGTCTGTATGACTGCCGCATACAGACTTGTGCGGCAGAGAAACACTTATCAGTGTTTCTCAAACTTTTTACAGTGTGCACCACCTGAGAAAAATGTCAAGCTCTCCCAAGGACCACTATGAAAGCATGAAACTCATAAATCTTACAACACAAAATTAGTATTATTAAATTAGTTAAATTAGTATCTGCAGTAAAGATTTTTTCATACATTGTATACATTCTACCACAGGCAAAGTTGCCTCCATTTTTATAGTTTTTTATTAATATTTTGTAATAATTTATTCTGTTTTGGGAGTGTTTTTTTTTTTTTTTTATGTATCTGTATTATATTATACATACACATTAAAAGTGAATCTCTGTCCAAAACATGCACTCAGTTTACTTCTTACTCACTATGAGCATCATTTAAATAACCTTTATCAGATTTGATGGTTTTGTTACAGACTTCTCAAAAAAGTGTTTTGCTTTTCTTTCACAGATGTGGGGATTAAATTGTGTTAAAATGTACAAAACGGTGATGTCATGTTTTGTGACGAGGACCCAGGCACAGAGAGACTTGATGAATTTAAGAATCTTATGATTTAATAAAGAAATTTGCAGACTTGCACAGAGAGGGTAAAATTATGATGACTGATAGCGGAGATGAAGACAACAGATGATGAGGACAGGGAGGAACAGGGGTTTAAATGCACCAAGGAGACAGTCAGAGGGAACTCGGGACAACTGGAGACATTTAAGGATGCAGGGACTGACAGAGACAGGGAAGAAGTCTCATCGTGACGTGTAAAGTTTATCTTGCCTGACTGGGCAGCTCTGGGTGCTCAGCACCCCCAAAGCTCTGGTCCTAGAATCGCCCCTGACCACCAACATAGCTCTCTGGCAGTAACGCTCACCTTTCTCTGGCCTTAAATACTTCTAATTGCTGATGGGAGTCAGCTGTACAAAAAAAAGATGTCGCCTAAGGCAGGAGTACGGTGGCCCTGAGAGGCCAAATGAACTGCAACTTAAGAAAACACCAGCAGAAAGAAAAATGCTGCAAAAGCACACAAAACACAATGGAAATAGGGAAAAAAGAAAACGGATGGATTTTTAGGCTAATAGTTAGGCACAAGACACTTACCTCTCATCTTTTCTTTCCTCACAAAACCAACAGATCCTGTACTTCTTTTAATTGTCTCCCAGAAAAACTGGTCCGTCAGGTTATTGTCTCCCCAGAAACACTTCCCTTGTGCTTTTGGAAATCTGTTTTTTCCCATTTCCGTTTTCATTTTTCCTATTTCTGTTTTCGTTTTTCCTATTTCAGTTTTTTTTGTGTGTGTGTGCTTTTGCAGCATTTTTTTTTATTGCTGGTGTTTTCTTAAGTTGCAGTTCGTGTGGCCTCTCAGGGCCACCGTACGGGAGAGATAGTAGGACACACCCACACACTGTCACCAATCTCTGCTTTTTATTATTATCTCACTTGTTTAATCAGCCATCATCTTTCATACGGACTTTTTTACAGTCTACAGTCCCAGATCAGCACAGCCCTGCCCTCCAGCACTATGAGCAGCAGGAGCAGCAGCAACCCCTCAACAGCAACACTGTTGCCCATCAGGTAAAACATAGGTTACGTTTGTTTTGCATTGTTCCCACCTGATGACAGTGATATAATATGATGTGATTTCATATTAGATTCTTGTGTGTACTGTGGGTTATCATTCTTCAGCCTGGTTCTATGTGCCCCTTTTTAACTTTGAGCACCCACCCCTTTAAACATCTCTGCATGGCCCTGCTCTCCTGGCCACCATTTAAGCCGGTGGCTCAGTGTTTCTTATCGTTGGAATATTAAATGACTGTCATTAGTGTTGCCCAGATGGCTTTCCTAGTGTTGATTCTCTCATCTGTCTCCGTACCTCGATTCCCTGGTTCCGTTCATGTTTCCTGTCCCTAGAAAACTCGACCATAAGTTTGTATTACAAATGTGGGGAGGAGTGAAGAGCAGTGTCTTGTCAGGTGTGGCAGAACAGGAGTATGTGTGAATTTCCCTCACCATTCCCCGTGGAGCCATGGACACCCCAGGGAAAAGGATGTGCAAGGTTGAAGGACAGCACAGAGCAGTTGATGTGCCAGTGCCATCAGGTGTAAAGGACTACAACCGCTTTATGGGAGGAGTTGACGTGTCAGAGCAGCTGATTGGCTTGTATTCTTCATGGAGAAAGAGCAGAAAGTGGTATGTGACAGTGCTGTATCACTTTATAGACATTGCTGTCACAAACAGCTATTTAGTCAGCAAGGAGCTGTGGCAGACTGGAGCAGCAGCCAAAGACACACCAGAATTTCCAGGAGTAGTTGTTTGGTGAGCTCTGTGGGGTGTCCTCATAACCAGCCCCGAAGCGCCACCAACACATCCCAGTTGCCTTTGTTGGAGGGGCATCTGGTCAAAAAAAGCCACAAAGGGGCGCAGGAAGTGCAAGCTGTGTGGGAAGTGCACACCCTTCAAGTATGTGGCATGCAAAGTGGCTTTATTCTGGACAGGAACTGTCACAGGGCCTATCACACCTACACCACTGCTACTGAAGGATAATATTTGACTAATTCTGTTGGATTTGTATTGTGATTGTCATTTATGCTTAGAAATATTTACTCATATATGCTTAGAAGTATATAATCATTTGTAGATTGAAAAGAATGTCTCATCCTAGGAGGTCTGTGACAAGTCTGTGTAGCATGAAGAGGGGAGTGCATTCACTCCTCTTCAGAGGGTTCTGGCATAGATCACACGTCTCGGTCGTATCTTCTCTTGCTGATATATAGTATAGCAAACATACGTATATCTGTTTGAGTGTAAGAGCCTTTTGTTCAGATGTACTGCTAGACTCCTGGCACCAGCTTTGGGGAGTCTTCATGGGGTCATATCTTGACCCCACAAACACACACACACACACACACACACAAGGTATTCTTTGTTCTCATGTATACCTATGTAAGATGTCATATGTTAATGAACCTATGCATATTCATGTAACCACAATAAAGGAGCAGTGTTACGGGGGAGCGGACGAGAGCAACTGGGGTCAAGCAAAGGAACGGCGCTTGTTCAGTTCTCTCCTGTGCACATAAAACATAAAGAATGTTGCCTACTCGTGTCTTGCTTGCTGTGTAATTAAATTGTCTTCAACGTTCCAGCAAATAGGTTGAAGCTACAAACCTATCAAATTCTTTCTGTCTAAAAGTTACTGTGACACTTAGAACTTTGACTGCACTATTGTAAATTATTTCTTTTTGTTTTTTATTGTCATGTTGCCAAATTTAGCAAAAATTTGAATTTATTTGTTTTTGTTTTTTGCTCCACCGGGGCTACTGAGCAATAACATTTGACTGTCTTTCTGGATATAAGTTCCTGTAACACATAGAAGTTTGATTGCACTATTGTAAATAGTTCATTTTGATGTTGTCTTTTTGTTGTCATGTTGTTAAATTGTGCACAATATGCACAACAGATTTTTGTTTTTACTACAGTTTATAAAAATTATTGTTTGTCAGAAATGAATTTATGATAACACTCAATATAAATTTGACATAGTTTGAAAGGACTTTGTGCAACCTTTTATATAAAAGTCATATATGTAAATATAATTTTTAAAACAGCTGCCAGACATCTGCAAAGTCACCCCAAGAACCACCTCACCTCTTTGTTGGTCTTGGGGCATTGGCAGAATGTGATGGCTGCTGTTCTTTCCATTTGCAGGTGCACCTGCCTGCCTCCCAAGTGGAACACCAGGCTGAACTCTTTGGGTAATCTCATGCACGAGGGAGAGAACTGTGACGAGCGCTGTTCCTGCTGCTCGAACCCTAGTCACTCTCAGTTAGCTCCCCCGTAGCACTGCTCTTTATTGAGGTTACATATGCATAGGTTCATTAACATATGACATCAGTAGCGGTTTTTGATACGGGCGACACGGGCGGTTGCCCGGGGCGGCATCGTGGTCGGGGGCGGCATCACGGGCATCGGCAAAAAAAAAAAAATTTACTCGTATTCATGCTGCCCCGACATGATGCCATATTGGGAATGGCATAGCCACCGATCGGTTTTCTATCGCCCATTTGCTGGGAGTAAGGGCGCCCTCCGTCAGTGAGGTGCGCCTGCTGCTTGCAGCACAGGGAGGAGAGGGCGGGGCGGCGGGGGATTCACTCGCTGGCTGGAGCAGCATCTAATAACCAACTTGCAAACTAAAACAAAATAAAAACAAACCAACAAACACGAAAACACCAGACATCATGATACAGACTTATAATTTCCACCGATGTTTTTTCAAAATTCTATACGCGAAAAGTGAGCGCGAGAGCCCTCGGTGCGCCTGCTCTCTGCTGAAGTCAAAGTAAACTTTATTGTCATCTCCGCTACATACAGTCCAGTATATAGAGAGAGACGAGAGGACGAGGCTCCAATTACAGCAGTGCAAGTAAACAAACAATAAATATAAGAAGAGTAAGAAAATTAGGACCAGGGGTAAAGGGATCAATAACAATTTAAAATTTATAATTTACAGTTTGATGATTTAAAGTCTCACACACAACCTGTCGAAAGGGGAGGGAGACCTGCTGCTTCCAAATAGAGCACATTTTATTCATGATGTTGTAAATCCAAGCCCATTATGTATTCATGATTTGAATCCTGGGTTGTGCAAAATCCCAGAAATAAACCCTAGACAAAGTGAATCTGTGAACTAAGGTGTAGGTCTATTAGGTTATGGTGTGCTGATCTTCGAGTTGGGGGATGGGTGTTCATACTGGAGTGCAAAATTAAAACCAATGGAAGATGGACAAGAAAAGTTCAAAACCATCAGGTCCTCAGTTTAGAAAAAAGAGAAAAGAGGAGGAGGAGAAACGAGCAAAAGATACAGGTAAGCAGATCCTGAAACAATCAGAATCAGAATACTTTATTAATCCCTATGGAAATTATGTGGGTTACAGTTGCTCCAAGAAGAAATGGTAGTATACAGTAACAGACTAAACTTGTGTTACAGATTTTACCCATTTAAGAAATAGCACTAATATATACAGATCACTCAATTATAAATATCAAGGATTAACAGAGGTGATTATAAATAAATATTAAGAAAATTGACAAGAATATTACAGAGTAGAAAAGAGCGTGTGTAAAAAGGGTGCAACAATTTGGGGGGGGAGGGGGCACCAGAGGGAGTGTTCGCCCGGGGCGCCAAACAGGCTAGGACCGCGACTGTATGACATCTTACACAGGCATACATGTGATCAAAGAGAAGAGTGTGTGGGTCAAGATGTGACCCCATGAATGACTCCCCTAAATCTGCTGGGCCTGGAAGTCCAGCAGTTCATCTAAACAAAAGGCACTTATACCTAAACGGACATAGATGTGTTTACCATACCATAAAACAGTAAGAGAAGGTATGACCTCTCTCATGACCTTAGGATGTGTGTGCATGCCAGAACACTCTGGAAGGCACACAGACTCATTGGAGACTGCTAAGGATCAGACCTCTATCACTATACAATTGATTATATACCTCTAAGCATATATGAGTATATATTTCTAAGCATAAATGACAATCCACCTGTTAGATTTGTATTGTTTATTGTCATTTATGCTTAGAAATATCTACTTATATATACTTAGAGGTTTATAATTAGTTTTAGATTGGTAGAGGTTTGATCCTTAATAGTCTGCAAACTTTGTGTGCATTCCAGAGCACTCTGGCTTTCACACCCACATTCTGGGAGCATGGGAGAGGGTCATACCTTGTCTTATTGTTTTATGGTAGGATAAACGTATCTATATCTGTTTTAGGCTAAGTGCCTTTTGTTTAGATGAACTGCTGGACTTCCAGGCCAGCAGGTTTAGGGAAGTCGTTTATGGGGTCACACTCTGACCCCGCATATACATACAAACACACACACACACACACACACACACACACAAGGTATTCTTTGTTCTCATGTATACCTATGTATACGTCATATGTTAATGAACCTATGCATATTCATGTAACCACAATAAAGGAGCAGTGTTACGGGGGAGCGGACGAGAGCAACTGGGGTCAAGCGAAGGAACGGCACTTGTTCAGTTCTCTCCCGTGCACGTAAAACATAAAGAACGTTGCCTACTCGTGTCTTGCTTTGCTGTGTAATTAAATTGTCTTCAACGTTCCAGCGAATAGGTTCAAGCTACAAACCTATCACCACCAATATAAACCTAACAGGAACCCCAGATATTGTTCCTAGCTCCGTCCAACTGCCCACTTTTTTGGGATGGCATTTCAGCCCTCCCTGCCTCAGGGACTCTGGGATCGCAGCAACCAACTTCACATGCATCGCCCAGGTGCCGTTGTGGATGATAACCCTGTCCAGGTAGGCAGCAGCATATGCAGTGTGTGGATGCAGCATCCACTGCACAAGGTGGTGGTAGGTTGATGGGGCTCAGAACAAGGCGTATGGATATGTGACAAATTAGTACAAACCGTATGGAGTGTTTTCTTGGACACTGCAGAGAAGGGATTATGCTAGTACAGTGGTCCCTCGCTATAACGCGGTTAAGTTATCGCGGCCTCGCTGTTTTGCGGATTTTTATTTTTGCAATTTTAAATGCTTTTTTTTTTTTTTTTTTTTAAACAGCGCATCGTGTTCTGTGTCCTGATTGGCTGTAGACCACTGTAAAACAATCTCCGTGCAGTGTCTGCTGTACAGTAGTGATGGGAATTCCGGCTCTTTTTAGTGGCTCTTTCGGCTCCGAACCGGCTCTTCAGGTTGTTTTGTTGCTTTAATTAATTTATTACCAACAACAATATAAAATTATGCACAAAAGGAATGACTAATGTAAAAAAAAAAACGTGGTTTTATTTATATATGTTTATATATAAATATATACTGTGGCCTCTAGAGACAAAACACGTACAAACTCCAAAACAAGTAAAAGTCCAAAGCACGTACAAAGCTACATAGATCACTTTAATTACACAATTTAAAGCATATGTGTATTGTATGTGTATTTATACACAAACACTCATATATATTCAGATAACTAAAAAAGAAAAATGTTAATTTACCTGTTACTACCACACACCAAATCCGGTCGTTGGTACTTCCCGGCTTGTGAAGCCACTAGGTAACAAAAGCTCAGCACTGCCCCTAGCATCCTGGAACACTTCTGTTTTTTGTTTTTTTCCCCCATGTTTTGGAGTTTGTACGTGCTTCGGAGTTTGTACGTGCTTTGCCACCGTAAATATACTTTTATTTATTCTCTCCAAATAAATTGTAATAAGTTATAAAATACAAAAAACAACTATTTACATTTAACTATTAACTATTTACAACTACTTAAATTTTCAGCTATTTAAAGTGAAACAACACAAAACACTGCAAACCACAACCCAATAAAATATAAATAAAAATATTCAAAACGAAAATGCTAACCATCGCACAAAAGGTTGGACTTATGGACATGCTAAAGGAAGGTTGAAGTTACTGTATTTTTCGAACCATAAGGACCACCGAATTATAAGGTGCATTAAGCGAAACAAAACAGTCAGATAAGTCAAACTTTACTCAACTCATTCTTCTTGCTTCTTCTACTTCCGTACCATTGATTCATTAATGTTGAATTCTCTGTCAGGTGTTCTATTCCCATGTTCTGGATCTTTGGTTTCATTCTATAATACTGGACTTATTTTTCTATGAAGGTTGGAACTTTGAGAGTGTTTAAACAAGAGAGAAAAGTGTGAAAATGTTCATGCCTGTCTGAGAAAAGAGTATAAAGTGTGCAGTGAGGGGTTTTACAGCCTTAAAACATCTATAATAATTGTAAAAAAAAATAAAGCTGGCTACTTCATGGATTTCACCTATTGCTGCTATTTTTAGAACGTAACTCCTGCGATAAATGAGGGACCACTGTATCCCTTGGTTAAATCCAATTTTGTTAAACAGTGAGTGCTCATCAGTCAATAAGCTCATCGTTCTGGGACATGGGATAGTCGTCAAACTGTGACACTTCATTCACCTTGCAGTAGTTGACATAGAACCATATAGACCCATCTTACTTCACCACAAGAACTGTAGGGCTACACCGAGTACAGTGTGACTCAGTGTGACTCTTCTATTACTCTCAGCTTGAGTATGGTCGTGAATGCATTCCTCACACACTGCCCCAACAAGTTATCAACCACTGGCCAATCTGTCCCCAGAATTAGGGGATGCATCAGTGCAAACTAACAGCAGCCTCTACTCTATGCTTGCTTGCGCTGATATTTTATTTCCAGTGGCACTATGGGATATTTGTGGATGTCTATATGCACAAATCCAACTACCACCCACTCTGCCTCCAGCGATGCCCCGGGCTGCACAAGGGTTTGGTGGACCAGGGTCTGCGTACAGCCTGAGTCCATCAAAGCCTGGCATGTACCCCCTCCAGGCCAGGATCAGTTGAGTTCTTGCTGGCAGCTGAGAGAAGCCAACCAGTAACTGCAGACCCCATTTGCTGCCCCTTCAGCAGCCCTTCCATAAACTACTCCAGGATGACCTGCTATGTTATCTGGGCTGCAACAGTCTGGTTGCCATGTACACCTGGCATGAACGAAGGGACAGTCCTCCAACCCCATGCTACCTCCACAGAAGATTCATCGATGGTCCTCAAGGCAGAGAGTGGCCCAGGAATACCTCGGGGTCTCCCGCCGCCATACAGTGGAGAGTCACCAACGGAGCTGGGGGCAGCGGCAACAACGCTGGAGATAAACCAGAATGACTAGCCAAAACTTCTAACACGGCAGTTGATTATGTGCTGCCACCTGCTCCCGCTGCAGGAAATCCCACCATATATGTCATTATCTGAGCCAGGCTTCTACCGGTTGTGTCTGGCGCACATGGATATCAGCCATCCCTTACGCCGTCCCCTGAACCCACTGCTCTATCCCTTCCTTGCAACTGAGCAACAAACCACACCCCACCACAGTGACCATCTGGTGGAATGGTGCATGGAATCACTTCTTGGCACACTTTGACATCATTAGTACAAACTGAGTATTCTGCAGGACCTGTGTGATGCTATTATCTGGACCAAAATCTCAGAAGAATTTTTCCTGAACCATGAACCTAAATAAAATAAGATTCCGGAGGCAAAAGTGGGGCCAACATAGCACTAGCATGGTGTACCTGGTAAAGCAGCCACCAAGTGAAAAATTGATGGTATAAATTGAAATGATGTTTGCAATGTGATAGTCTCAATGTATGTTGCATGATGAGCCCATTTGTTTGAGCCTCTGTATATTCAAATTGTACTATTCCCACATACCCTGGTTTACTAAGGGGAGGTTGGGAAGATGTTAAGGAGGAAAGGCGTTCATTAACTTCTAATGTAATTTCAAAGAAATTTGATATTTTTTTTTACATTTCACTTTTTAAATCTCAATATTTTTGCACATATGCCAAAGTCTGCATTTTCATGGTTAAACTGCAGTCTTATTAACACTTCAGTAATATTTCTTTTTTCCTTTTTCTTATTCACTTTCTTCTGTTTTGCAAAATGGTAAAGTTATTCAACATTTTTATTATTACCATTTAAACCATTTACAAGAAAAAAGCAACCTCTAAATCTCTTTAATCATTTTTTGTGGCATCTGTTTCTCATCTGTTACTGTTATATTATGACATCACCATGGAGTGCAATTAAATGACAAACATGAAATAAATGTTCAAAAGTTACAGTACATTAAAGTTATTTATTTATTGCATACTTCCACCGCAGGAACACATTTTAAGCAGATATGGAAATCATAACACATGAACAGATTCTCTCCCTGACATCATTTTGAGTGTATCTGGATTAAATCACTGGGTACATCAATATAAAATGAACTATATGTGAATGACAGAATGGCATTACTTTATCTATTGTATCATTTACTGTCATGTGATTGAAAATAACTTTAATGATTTTGGTGATTCCCTGAGTGGGCTGAGTACCCCTAGAAGAGATTACTACTTTTGAGACATATCTCAACAGCGTACACCAAACTGAGCACAGGAAACATGAACCAGTCAACAAGCTGCATCAAACACAGCATTTGTCTGAACTGGTTTGTTGCTCCACCCACTGACAGTGAACTGAAACAGTGAAGCTTGACGTGATGCAAAAGACACCCAGCTTCTTTGGAAACAGCTTTTTTAAAACTAGATAATTACATTAAGTCCTAAAAAATGTTCATTGATATTAAAATACTTTTAGTAGCAAAGACCCATCCCTGCTGTTACACTTAAGTCTTCCATCTACATCAAGACGACATGGAGATCAGCGCACAATGCATCAGACTGTGTGAGTACTTTCTCTATTTCTACATTATTATAAAATTTAGGTTATTCATCCTGATTATAAATATCACAATTTTATTTGTTTTATATATTAGGTAAGAAAAATAGGTAATTGTATTTTTGTGGAATATGGATGAGATGGAATAATACTTTAGTTTTACACTTCTTGTATATTTAGTAATTATACAGTACGTGTTTTATTAAGTGTGTAGCTTTTTTTTTTTTTATCTCTCTTCAGTGATGACCATCATGATTCATCTGGGTGTACAGGATGAGAAAGTTGGTGAGTACCAGCTGTTTAATTTTCCAGATCCAAGTTCACATTTTGGACAAGGAATTTAGCAGAAAAAAATTAACTTGTGAGAGAAAAAAATGTTTTTGTGATATTTGTTATTGTTTTATTTACTGTTTTATTCATTCACTGTTGATGTGCAGGATGCCAGATTTAGTAGTAAACTTTAAACAGAGTTTTTCTTTTTTCTTTGTTTCAGATGCAGTTTCTCTTCGTGTTGTTCCAAACAGATTGCAGTTCTTTGAATATGAATCAGTGAAATTTTATTGTGAAGGAGTCGATTATTGTGAAGTTATGCATAGAATTAAAGGGAAAGTAGAATCATGTAGTAAAACTAACAAGAGGACACCAACAGGATCATCCTGCTCCATTCAAATTGTTTATGCAGACAACAGTGGAGAGTACTGGTATGAGACTGACGGAGGGAGAAGGAGCAACATTATCAACCTCTCTGTCACTGGTATTTTTCAAGAAAGAACAATATTTTATGATATATTTAATCTCATGTATGTAATTATCAAATGCATCTCATTTAGCTGGTCCTGTGATCCTGGAGAGTCCTGCTGTTCCTGTGTTAATGGAAGAAACTGTGACTCTGAGCTGCAGAAGCAAAATTCCTTCTTCCAACTTCACAGCTGATTTCTACAAAGATGGATTTTTCACCCACAGAAGCTCCACAGGAAGCATGACCATCCAGAGAGTTTCCAAGTCAGATGAAGGACTTTACAAGTGTAGCATCTCAGGCATTGGAGAATCACCAAAGAGCTGGCTGAAAGTCACAGGTGAGACACTGAGACGTTTTAAAATAAGGTTTTTATGCATAATTGTGATCTGAATGACAGCTGATGCTCTTTATGCAAAACTGGTAAATCTGTTTGTATTAGCATCTTTGAAATACTGAGAAGTTTCCAGTGTGCAAACCTAAATTTCAAATTTAAACAACTAAAACAGGTGTGTCAAACTTCCATAGTGTTTTAGAAGCTTTAAGTTGGTTGGAAAGATATTTCATGTCATTATGAAGAAGCTAAAATTAACGTTTGATAGTTTACCATTCTAGTCTCATTTAACTATTCCTGTCTTTTCTAATCATCATTTAGATTCTCAAAATGTAAATTACACGATTAATCCAGACAAAGAAGGGAGCCATTCCTCCTCTGCTGCCACACCTTGGATCATTGCCACCATTTTAGTCAGTGCTCTGTTGGTGGCAGTGGGACTGTATCACTTTGGCAAAGGTTACTGTAAGAAAGGTAATAAAAAATATTATTATTGTTATTGTTGGTGTTATGTTGTTGTTGTTGTTTTTGTTGTTATTATATTTATATTGAAAATTAGTCTGTCAGACAGATACATTGTCTGATTTTCTATTCAAAAAAATTAATAAATATTTATTTCTTTAATCTCTGTAGAGGCTGGTACAGTGGAAGCAGGCAGAGCAACATATTCTGCTGTAAGAAAGACAAGAGGTATTTTACTGAGCAACAGAAGCACAAAATTACTTTTCTGAAGAAATGGATTGGTTTTGTTTTCTGCATCTTTGTTAGATTTGTATGTAATATTTATAAATATATGGATGCAAGTGATAATTTGAGCTTCAAAATGCCACAAATGAAAACCGCATAGAATACAATTTTAAAGCTCATCTTTTAGACACGTACTGTATCTCAATATAGGTGCACGTGGCATTAGATACAACTTCATACATGCATTCAGTTTCAAAATCAACTTTAAATTGAACCCAATTACTTTCTCTTTCAAACAATGGTATTGAGTGACTAGCATTAATTTTCTCACAAGGTATTCTTCAGGAGAAAAAAAATGTAGAATACAACCAAGAATTTTAGTATTTGACAACCCATAAAACAAAGAAATATATGATTTCCTTGTTGTGTCATTGAGTCATCAAAAATTTGAAAATAAATAAAATACATTCAAATGATATCTGAGATTCTTAGGGGGTAGAGTATATACTGTAGACTAAATGTAATACAAATAGTTCAAAACTGTAAAGTTTTAATATATATTTTAGATTAGAACAAAATAAGCTACAATACAATAAATATATAAGATTAGATTCCCTGCTTATTACAAAGAAAATACCACGGGTATTTGAGTCGTAATAACTTAGAAATTTCTTGTTTCTTTCTTGTTACTCCACAATAAGCGTTTTATTAACAAGCGGTAGTTCCACATTATTACCTCCAGTTTTGGGGACCTTATTATCCATATTATACATATTATACATAAATTTCAGTGTAATATTATTAATCTGTAATGACTATTGTTACCATGCTGTTAAGTGACTATTACTTTGGTAATTGCATGGTATTAACTTAGATATTCCTAAATTATGTTATTGTTTCTGCCTTGTTACCATACTATTAAACCTTTACTTCTAATAGAAAGTCCTACCCATTTAATTTAATCTCTTGTCAAAGCAGAAGCAGGACCCAGCAGAGCGATGTCCTCAGCAGGTCCCTGCCAACCCACTGCAGTGGATCCCTTCTATTCTGTAATACAGTAGGTAAGACTGGGGACAGCGATGCCTTATGTGCTGCATTCACACAGTGTGTGATGCATAGTTTGGAATTGGTAAAATAGACAATTTCTTACATGTAACATGTATACTTTTTCATGCATTTGACTCACTCACTCCCAGATTTGTGTATGTAAAAATGCTGATTTCTTTATATACTCCTGAGAACCAGCCTTTGCATTTATGTCCTCTGTAATGAACATTTTTTCGGGTTTTTTGGTCTAGGTCTTGATCTACTAAATAGGACTTTCAGGGCTTTTCGTTGATATCTCATGTGTTTGGGTGGTCTCTTTTAGCTCCAAAGACGCGGGGAATCATAAAACAAACTTTAATAGGAAGATTCTTTTTTCTTCGATTCTCAGGAGGATATAGAAACACAAACCTAATGTTTTACATCTACCGTGCTTATTTGGGAACTACTCCATGAAGTGGATATTGCTGCGAAATATGCACCATTATAGTAATTTTGTTTTCAATTCTGGTTTTTTTCCCCTCTACACTTCTTTTGTCTGTCAGGTTGAAGAGAGAGAGCTGTCTGAAGACTTAATCACATAAGATTTCGTAAGAGCGTAAACAAACGAGATTTTATCACATATTGTTTTTGTTGTTAACCAAATTGTACGTTGTCATCTTAGTTTGGTGTACATGTCTGTAAACCGTTATAGCTTTTTTTACTCAGTCAGATGCAGCTAGATGCCATTCCCATGTGGTTATAAGTATATATAAAGACTGAACACAAGCAAAAGCACCTGCCTGATATGTAGAAGTTGAACTTTAACCAACTTGCTTGATCTTTCTGTTTTTACACATGTATGAATGCTGTTACAATAAAAGCGCTGCTGCAGCTTTCAAAGACACCCACTGTGGTCAACTGCTAAAGTCAAAAAGTCACATTACTTTATTTGAAAACAGACAACCTGAGTTTGTGGTCAGCAATGAAATATAAAGGCCAAGTTTGATAATGAGCATGACTTTAACTGACTTTAACTATGGTCTAGAGCTGAGACAAAATAAGTGGTGACTTCATGCTGCAACTTCTCTTCAATAAAGCCAAACAAATGATCTGAATTTCTACTTTTTTTGGTCAGACTGTGTGAAAGCAGAAGTTGTGAGCTGATTGAGGGAGGTCAAACATGATTTGAGCAAGCACATAAACATGGGGAGATGTATAACTGCAACAGATACAAAAAGAAAACATCGCTGATGGCCCGCAGTCCAGTTGAAGATGAGAAGGAGGAAAGTTCTTTATATTTGTAGGGTGTTACCTTACAATGTTAAGCCTCTTAATAAATAAATGAATGAAATTGGATTGTAAGGCTCTAGAGCAGGGGTCCCCAATCCCAGTCCACGAGGGCCGGTGTCCCTGCAGGTTTTAGATCTCACCCTGGGTCAATACACCTGAATCACATGATTAGTTCATTACCAGGCCTCTGGAGAACTTCAAGACATGTTGAGAAGGTAATTTATCCATTTAAATCAGCTGCGATGGATCAAGGAGACATCTAAAACCTGCAGGGACACCGGCCCTCGTGGACTGGGATTGGGGACCCCAGCTCTAGAGGTACAACTTACCGACCTATTTAGTGACGATCTTTGAAATTTCACCATGAAACAGCACAGACAGAGATTTACTAGCTCTAAATGCAGGCCCTTTTCGAAGATATACCTTTAGTTTGCAATCGGTGACAAATGCAAAGTATTACTGCATTGAGTCCAGGGAAAATGCTGATATAATGATATGAAATACAGGGATGCATTTATCTCCTATTTCACCTTATAAGAAACATGCTTGAAATGTTCCTGTGCAGGACAGGAAACAGCAGAAACTAAGGAGGGCCACTCCTGCTGACTATTGCTCTAACCCCCAAAATCTGAAGATGGTGCTACATTTTTAAAGCACTGAGCTGAAGACAGAAACGGACATACTATTCAAAATATTGAGCAGGTATGACAAACCTTTCGAAACCATCTTGATCACATAGTAGCACCATGCAGTATACACACAGTAATATACAGGGAATCTGCTACTTAGTGAAAAAGACAAACCAAATGTTCAAAAGTTTGCTCTCACTGCAATAAAATTCAGAATCAGAGAAACTTTATTAATCCCAGAGGGAAATTGAGTTGTCATAGCAGCAAATATACAACAAACAAAAAGCAGTCACAAAAATGAGTGTAGAAACAGAGTGATGATAAGTAAATATTAAGATAGATAAATATATAGAAGTGACAGGGTGCACTGAGGTGTAATTAATTCTTTTCCACATGTGTGCGGAAAGAGTCAGATAGCATCAGGAAGGGATGACCTCCTGTAATGTTCCAACAGATAGCGAGGTTGAAGGAACCTGTTGCTGAAACTGCTCTTCGGATTGTCCAGTGTGTTATGGAGGGGGTGGGAGCATTCTGTCACTGACCACCTCCTCCAGGGTGCGAACTTCATGCCAACAACAGACTCAGCCTTCACAATGACTTAGTTCAGTCTGTTTGGGTCCTTTGCTTTGATGCCTGCACCCCAGCACGCCACAGCAAATGTAGCTTGTGATCCAGATGAACTCCCAGATACTTGTAGGCTGTGACTATTTTGACATTAGTCCCACCAATACAGACAGGGGAGGGTCGGGATCTGTTTCTGCCAAAGTCCACCACCAGCTCCTTTGTTTTGGCCACATTCAGCTGCAGGTGATTCACCTCACACCACCTCATGAAGCGATCAATCAGTACTCTGTACTCTGTACTCCTCTTCCCTTCCCATCCCCACACTTTTCCAATAATCAGAGAATTTCTGGAGGAGACAGGTTTCTGTGATATACTTGAATTTGGCAGTATAGATGTTGAAGATATTGAAGGGGACAGAACAGTTCCCTGGGTCGCTCCTGTGTTGCTGTTCAGACTCTCTGACACAAACCTCTGCAGTCTCACAAACTGTGGTCTGCCTGTCAGGTAGTCACTGATCCACTGGACTGGTGGAGCCTCCACCTGCATGTCATCCAACAACAATCTCAGCAGCCTGGGCTAGATCATGTTAAAGGCGCTGGAGAAGTCAAAGAACATCATCCGATCTGTGGTTTGGGGACTGTGGAGGGAGGAATACACTCTCTGCAGCAGATGTATCACTGGGTTGTCCATCCCCAAGTGGGCCTGGTATGCAAACTGCAGAGGGTCTTGTGACTTGCTCACCAGGGGTCTGAAGCGTTCCAGGATAAGTCTCTCCATAACCTTCATATTATGAGAAGTTAGTGCTACAGGCCTGTAGTCATTTAACGCCGCTGGATGATACTTCTTAGGCACTGGGACCAGGCATGATGTTTTCCATAGCACTGGGACTCTCTGAAGGTGCAGGCAGACACCGTACTATCTTACAGGTTGCAGAGTGAACTGACTGAAGATATAATTACATCTCAGTGAGATTGAGAAGAATAAAGTAATCCAGATTACTTACATATTGTTTTTGTAATTGAACATTTGGGAGTTGGGTTTGGTTTGCATGTGTATAATTTGGGATATCTTGTCTCTTGTCAGTTAGACACAGCTGGCTGTAAGACCCACATAGTTATAAGTACATATGAGGTTTGAATGCCAATAAAAACACCTGACTTAGTCCATCTGCTGTCTTTTGAAATGTATTGATTCTGTTTATAAGAAATGAGTCGTTACAGCTTCTACATGCTGATACTCACTGTGGTCAACCACTAATCTAAAACTGTTGCTTTACTTTTTTCCCCAGACACATCACGTTTGAGGTCAGCATAACAAGCATGCCTCTAACTGAAATATGATCTAGTACCAGACTAGACACCATGTTTAAAAAAAACATTTGACAAGAAATTATTCAATAAGTTTAAATAAGTTTTTGGTTTCACAAGTCGCACCCAAGCCTGGTTCCTACCAGATTTACTGACCCACTTAAATAGAACCCGTGTAACAAAGTAAACTAAACTAGATCTATCTATCTATTGCATATCAGTATTTAGATGGTGGTTTGCACACCAGCTAAATCATTACTTGGGATCTCATGCTAATAAGGTTGTGTTAATGTTAATGATTGCATTAAAGAAAAGTTACTTTGTGATTCTGTTTAAGTTTGTAATGTTGTTAAACTACTGTGTTGTTTTAAAAGTTTCACACTGAGGAACCTTAACAAATTAATAAATGCCAAATAAAAAATAAGTTTGTCGGTAGATTTACAAAGTCGGACATTTTCTGTCTTTTCAGTGAGTTTGATGATCCTGCTGTTTGCAAACGATCAAAGAGTTGGTAAGTACCGGTTAGTTAAACTGACATGAACATTTATCAATTCGAGTTACATCCATTTGTGATTTCTTATTTTACCCTGTTATTTCATTAGTACCACTTTTCAGTTTTTCAAAAACAAAACTAAAGTCAGTCTTTCTCTTTTGTCTTTGATTAAATTTATCTTTACATAGTTTCAAGCAGATTGCACTTTTGTCACAATCAGTGGGAGCTGATTGTGTGTAGAGGGAATACTGGACCCAAATGCAGACCAAAAAACGGAGAGTGAAACATGACTTGAACAAAACGTCAGCCATTTATTGTGGCTGATAACAAGAGTACACAAACAAAGCAAAGGCGAGCGGTGCGAATACTAACCTAGAACCTAAACTGGAAAAAACGAAACTATGATAACATGAAAAAAATATGAACATGATTCAGAACAGGTGCATGCGGGAAACTATGAGAATAAACATGAACATGAAACATGAACATGACCTGAACAGAATCATGAATTACCTGAAACTTGACATGACATGAAGGGAAGAAAACTGACGCCCTGACAAAGACAGAATGAAACACACAGACTAAATAGACACAGGAGGTGATCAAGGGAAGTGGAAACTAATAATAATCTTAGAACTTAACATGATCTTCAAAATACCACAAAATAGATCAAAACAAACTGAAAACGCTGGGTCATAGTCCCTGAAAAGTTCTTTGAATATGTGCCGGTAACTTTTTTTTTTTGTAAATGTGTGTGTAGCACGGTGGTGAGTTGATTAGCACTGTTGCTTCACAGCAAGAAGGTGACGTCCTAATCCCAAGTTTGATTCCACCACCTGGCCAGGGGCCTTTCTGTGTGGATACTTCATGTTCTCCCTGTGTTTGTGTGGGTTCTCTCCGGGCATTCTGGCCTCCTCCCCATGGGTTCGGCCAGGTTGGCTCCCCGGCCTCTGTCGGGCGATCGGGGTATGATCCGGGGCGTGGTAGGGGAGATGGTCGCAACTGCACGGCATCTGCAATCACGCCTTGCCGGTATAAAAGGCTGTGCTGTCTGTCAGTATACACTGTCAAAATAAATCAGGAAACATAAAGAGATGTGACTAGGATGCACAAGCTTGACACAAGGCTTGAGGAATGACCCAGAACCCTGACAGTATTGAATATTGTGTTATTGAGACAATGTATTGTATCCAACACACTAAAAGTCCACCATATCTCACAAATAATTTCTATTACAGGTATCTCTGCATCTCCTTACACAGTGACTCAGAGAAAATACAGCTGTCATATTGACCTCGTCTTATGAACTGTCTTCACTATCATGATGCTGGCTTTGCTGCTACTTTTGGTGGGATGTCTTCACTTTGGGAAAATCAGAGCTACAGCTAACTCATGCTTGCTAGGCTACAAAAGTCATTGTGAGATGAGTGGACAACATTAGGCTAATGATACCAAATAGAACAATGAAAGCTAAAGAGTTAATATCCCCTCATGCTTCACCTGGATACTCAGTTTTTATATGTAAGCCGCAGTCTTATTGAGACCTGAATACAATTTTGTTCCCCACATTTCATCTTATTAACTTACTAAATTTCTTCCTTCTTTTCTGTTTTGCAAAAAGACAAAAGACTATTAATATTTTTATATTATAATTTTTTATTAGCATTTCCAACACAAAAGCAGCCACTGTATCTCTTTAAGCATTTTTATGTGGGCCAGAGGCATCTGTTTCTCTTATCATATAGCATCACCATGGAGTGCACTTCAGTGACAAAGATGAAATAAATGTTCAAAAGTGACATTTTTATTGCTTATTGCGACCAGACCAACACTTATATGGCAATTATCAAACATGAACAGATTCTCTCCCTGACATCATTTTGAGTATATCGGAATTAAAATGCTGGGTAGATAAATATAAAAATTAACTATGTTTGAATGACATAATGGTATTACTTTATCTATGATAACATTTACTGTCCTGTGATTGAAAATAACACTTTGGTGATTCCCTGAGTGGGATGAGAACCCCTAGAAGAGATTTCTACTTCTGTGACATATCTCAGCACCGTTCACCAAACTGAGCACAGGAAACATGAATCTGTCAACAAGCTGCATCAAACACAGCATTAGTCTGAACTGGTTTGTTGTTCCGCCCACTGACAGTGAACTGAAACAGTGAGGCTTGACTTGATGCAAAAGACACTCAGCTTCTTTAGAAACACTTCTATTGTAAAACTAGATTATAGCATTAAGTCTTAAAACATTTTAATTAAGTATTAAAATACTTTTAGTAGCAAAGCGATACCCCTGCTCACTATTGTTCAGTCTTCCATCTACATCAGAACGACATGGAGATCAGAGCTCTCTGCATCAGACTGTGTGAGTACTTTCTATTTACTTTCTACTTTCTATCTATGTCTACATTACTATAAAATTTGGAGTGTAATTTTTAATTAAAAAATGACAGTTTTATTTGTGTTATATGTTAGGTAAAAAAAAGTATGCTAATGTATTTTTGTGGTCTGCGTATGAGATGTCATAGTACTTTACTTTTATACTTTTAGTATATTTAGTAATTATACAGCACATGTTTTGGTAATTCTGAAGCTCTTTTATCTCTCTTTAGTGATGACCATCATGATTCATTTGTGTGTGCAGGATCAGGAATTTGGTGAGTACCAGCTCTTTGCTCCTTCATATCAAAGTTATCAAAGTTATAATATCACATTATGGATGAGCTAACCAACTGGAGAAAAGTAAAAAAAAAACCTGTGGGAGAAAGAAATGTTTTTGTGATTTTTTTTAACTGTTTTTTTTTACCGTTTTATTTGTTTACTGTTGATGTACAGTATGCCAGTTTTAGTGGTAAAACTCTAAACTGAGTCTTTATTTTTTCTTTGTTTCAGATGCAGTTTCTCTTCATATTGTTCCAAACAGATTGCAGTTCTTCGAATATGAATCAGTAACATTTTATTGTGAAGGAGTCGATTATTGTGAAGTTGTGCATAAATTCAGAGGGAAAGTAGAATCATGTAGTAAAACTAACAAGAGGACACCAACAGGATCATCCTGCTCTGTTAAAATTGTTTATACATACAACAGTGGAGAGTACTGGTATGAGACTGAAGGAGGAACAAGAAGCAACATTATCAGCCTCTCTGTCACTGGTACTTTTGAGGAAATAACAATATTTCATAATATTACTTATCTGAATTCAATCTCATGTTTTTAATTATCAAATGCATGTCATTTAGCTGGTGCTGTGATCCTGGAGAGTCCTGCTGTTCCTGTGTTAATGGAAAAAACTGTGACTCTGAGCTGCAGAAACAAAATTCCATCTTCCAACTTGACAGCAGATTTCTACAAAAATGGATGTCTCACCCATAGAGGCCCCACAGGAAACATGACCATCCAGAGAGTTTCCAAGTCAGATGAAGGACTTTACAAGTGTAGCACCTCAGGAGCTGGAGAATCACCAGAGAGCTGGCTGAATGTCACAGGTGAGACACTGAGATGTTTGAAAATAAGGTTGATGTATAATTCTTATATGAATGACAGCTGATGCTCTTCATGCAAAGCTGTTGAATCTGTTTGTATTAGCATTTTTTTAACACAAAGAAATGTCCAGTGTGGAAAGATAAATTGGACATTTAAGTTTGTACACCAAACTTTCCATGGTGGTTTAGAAGCTTTTAAGTTGATTTTCAAGATGCTTAATGTCATTATGAAGAAGCTAAAATCAATATTTGATGGTTTAACCATTCTTTTGTTTTTAACCATTATTTAGACTCTCAAAATATAAATGACACAACTGATCCAGATAAAGAGGGGGGCCATTTCTCTTCTGCTACCACAAGGATCATTTCAACCATTCTAGTCAGTGCTCTGTTGGTGGCAGCGGGACTGTTTCACATTGTCAAAGCTTGCTGGAAGAGAGGTAATGACAACTATTTTTATTGTTATCATATGGAAATGTAATCGTCAGCCAGATACATTGTCTGATTTTCTTATCCAAAGTTTTTAAATAAAAATGAATATCATAAACTAAATAACTTGATCTAAGAAATCATCTATATATGTTTAATGTCTTTAAAAAAAACAAAACAAGAAAAAACAATTCACTTATTTCTTTAATCTTCATAGAGGCCAGCATGGTGGATGCAGGCAATATAAGCAACATAAGAGCAACATAAGTTGTAAGATAGACAGGAGGTATTTTACTGAGCAAGAGTATCACAGAATTACTTATGTGAAGGAAATTATTGGTTTTGTTTTCTCATGTGGTGTTGTCTGTATCTTTGTTAGACGTGTGTTTAATATTTATAAATGTATAGATGTGAGTGATAATTTGAGCTTCCAAAACTTCCACCTCAAATAAAAGCTACATAGAATACAATTTTAAAGCTCCTCTTTTAGACATGTACTGTATCTCATACAGCTCAAAATAGTTACATGTGACGAGAAGTACAACTTCAGACATGGGTTCGGTAATAGGTCAGAAATGTAATATCTTAGTTTCGTACAAAGGCATCTTTAAAACCAAGAAGCTGTTAAAAGCAGCTGATATTCTTGTGGTCAAAGTAGAAATACCAGGCAAACAGCAGAATTTTTTTTTTGTTAGCTCAGTGTTCCCTTAGCAACGCCTTAGAAAATGGGTGAATGTAGAAATGAAATTAATTTTCTATCTAACCCTGAAAGTCAGATTTTCCTAAATGTTTAAATAAAGTCTAATGAATACACTGAATAACAGACAGGGATCATCATGACTAATATTGCTGTGGTTGTTATTCCAGTCCCTCCCACTGTCCCTCTTCATTATTCTATTCTATTCTATGAAGCTGCATCACTGTCTCTCAGTGTACTGTTACCCAACTGGTACCACTGTTGCTACCATGACATTACTTGGATATTAAGTGGTTATTATGCTGGTAATTGAGTAGTAATAACTTGGAAATTAACACGTTACTATGTTTTTGTTTCTGCCTTATTAACCTACTATTATCAAGTATTTTGTGTGTCTTACAGTTTGCACAGAGAGAGCTGACTGAAGACATAATCACATCTGAGTAAGAGCGAAAACAAAGATGTAACCCAGTTTTATTGCATATTGTTTTTGTTGTTAACCAAGCTGTACATTGTCATCTTACTTTGGTGTACATGTCTATAAATGTTATAGCTTTTCTTTGTTCAGTAAGATACAGGTAGTTGCCATTCCTGCGTGGTTATAAGTAGATATAAAGTTTGAACACAAGCAAAGACACCTGCCTGATACGTAGAAGATTAACCAACTTGTTGGATCTTCTTTCGGTTTTTACACATGTATTAATGCTGTTAAAATAAAAGCTGCTGCAGCTTTCAAACACAGGGCTCAGGATGCAAGTTCAGTGGTCTTATTTACACAGAATGATGAAACTATTTACAAAATCTCTAAAAAAGGAAAATCCACTGTCTCTTTATACATTAATCCAAAAATCATTGAAAGTATAAATTTTAACATTTAAAAAATTTAGATGTTTTGAAATGTGATGCTAATGCATATGATGTTTAAAAAGGTTTAATCCAAAGGAATCATTGTGCTGCATCACTCCCTGTCACAGAAGGCAGCCCTTACAGTATCCCTCACAAAATGTGAAATTAAAAAATAAAAAAGAAAGAAAAAACTCTTTACTATTACTGCTGTTAAGGTTAGGGTCATTTATTCATTTATCTGAGGAATACATGATTTAGGAAAATTTAGTAAAGCCCGTTGTCACAAGGAGTAATTACAGCGGATAACTCCACTAACATGTTTTATTTGCCAGATTTTTAGATGTCCTTCCTGGTGCAACATCATAAGTTTAGAAAGTTATAATGAATAAATACAATTCCAGAATAATGGTTATTTTTCTTTAAATAACTCAAAGCATTATGGATGAATTATATTGCACAAGATTCACCAGTATTTAAAAATTATGGATTTTTCATAGTGAGGTACCCGCTATCACAGTATTATTAAATAATCTTTTTCTTGTTTGCTGATAAAAAGAACACAACAGAAAACAAGCAAATTAAAGAGCTCAATTTCTCAGAACACGCCTTGTGTCCTTTTGTTGGCCTCATCCAAATGATCACGACTCCAACTTGAGAATATAGTAATGGCTATGGTCCACCATTAAGCAGAAGAGACTCACCTCGTGAGTGCTCATCATTAGGAACTGCCATTTAAGTAGCAAGTAACATTTGAAGCATAAAAACAGTACAGCCAGAAGAATACTACATTTTTGCCTATTATGAGCAGGTCAACATCATCATTAAGTAATAATTTTATACTTTTCCCTTTCCTTGAAAAGAGCAATGAACATTTTGTTTCCTGTGCAAATGTGGGTTTTGGACTGGGTTAAATATTCACATTTAGATAGTTTCTAGCATGCTGTGAGCAAAAAAGGTCATAGTATATCATGTTACTATGCCTTAAGAGAAATTGTAGTTATAATTTAAAAAATTATTATTATTATTATTATTATTATTATTATTAACAATAACAACAACAACAACAACAACAACAACAATAATAATAATAATAAATAATAATAATAAAACAGTTGCAACTATGGCCACTCTCTAAGTGGCTTTTTGTCCTTTGTAAGATAAGTCAAAGTGGGTACCACTGAGGTAAACATCAGTTCAGTTAAAATGTGCACTGTGTGAGTCACTGCAGCAAATTAAATCACTGCATCTTGGTGAATGTAGCCAAATCGAGCTACTCAGCTACCTAGCACTGAAGCCTCTATTTTTCTCCATTGATATCTGGATTTGACATTACATTTACTGCTGTTAGAGTTTTAAACATTTAAGCGTTGGTGTAACATATTTCTACATTAGGTAATGTAATGTTAGTATCCAATAAATGTCAGATAGTGTTTTCTAGCATTCCAGTTTCTATTTTAGGTTTCTGTGAGGTTTGGGTTTTTGTTTCATTTCTACACATCTACCATGAAAAAGTGTTATACTGGAACTCAAAAATCATCAAAGGAAAGAGTTTGTCGTATTCTTATGTGCCTGTGTGAACTATAGCCTCAGTTTCCTCCAGTAGATGGGTTGCTGTGAATGATGAAGCCATGAAAGGTTCTATTTTTTTTTCTTTATTTCACTTTTGATAGTGACTTTTCCACAGTTCAAATCTTCACTTCTGGTTTAGAGCTAATAAAAGTGTGCTAAGCAAGACACCAGATCAGACACCAGCGAGGGAGGATAAGAAAGACAGACGCAACAACGTTGTCATCCCCTATGTAGCCGGTGTATCAGAGAAACTCAGGAGAGTTTTCTCCAAGCACGACATCCCAGTGTACTTCAGACCCAGCAACACACTCAGACAGAAACTGGTTCACCCAAAAGACAAAACTCCGAAACACAGACTGAACAACGTGGTGTATGCTGTACAGTGCAGCGAGGAATGCCCAGACCTCTACATTGGAGAGACCAAACAGCCACTTCACAAGCGTATGGCACAACATAGAAGAGCCACCTCCACAGGACAAGACTCAGCAGTCCATCTGCATCTTAAGGATAAAGGTCACTCTTTCGAGGATGCCAATGTTCACATATTGGACAGAGAGGACAGATGGTTTGAAAGAGGAGTGAAAGAGGCCATCTATGTCCACTGTGAGCGACCATCTTTGAACAGAGGCGGTGGTTTACGACACCAACTGTCTGCCATCTATAATCCAGTTTTGAGATCCCTCCCCAGACGCCTTAACGCCCACTCACATCCTGGGCCATCTGACCTCAGGAATTCACATGACAAGGTGGGGCCAGGTTTCACAATGAGCTCACCCGAAACCCTGGCTGATTAGGTCCCACACCCGCTTTCACACCTTGGCGCATGTGATTAGAGGATCATCAGGGGGTCCTTTGTCCCTCTTTGGGGGGATACTCCCACTGGGTTTAAATCTGGGACTCTCGGCCATTTGACCTTAGAACTGAAGAAGCTTCTCGGATGAGAGGTGAAACGTCTTCAAGCAACTTAAAGAAGTCCAGACGCTTTTCTTTGCAAACTCCTTTGACTACGATGACCTGGATGACTGAGAACCTTCACAGACATGTGCTAAGCAATGTTTTAGGCAGACATTAAGATGACCTGCTGGAGTAAAAACTGAAAATAACAACAGGGAAGAAAAGTGATTTAAGAGTGTTCAACATAATTTCCTTGGGGATTAATAAAATATTCTGATTCTGATTCCATAATAAAGTGTACCAAGACTGCACAATAGAAAACTTGAGAAATGTTACCTCTCGGTGAAATTGTGTAGGTGAATGCTTCTTTGTGCATTTTGTAAAACCTGAGGGTAGTTTAAACAAAATGCCACAGTCTAGTATGAGTATTGCTCCTGACGGTGTTTATGACCAATGTACCATCTTCTGATGCCTGCTTCCATTACTGTAATTTCCATGTCACAAAGCTCAAATAATTTCAAACTGGTTTCTTGAATAGGAGTTTACTATATTGAATTGGCCTCCACATTCACCAGATGTTAATCCAGTACCGACCTTTAGGATGTGGTGGAGCAGAAGATAACAGGCACACAGGTAAATAATCTGTGTGTAATCTTCGAATCTTCTCTATTAAAAACTTTGTGGAGTTTTTGTGGAGACATGATCCCTGACTTCCTATTTATTAACAATTAGTTTTTTCTTCTGTTTGTGTTTCTATGTTTCAAATGACAACACACGAATCGTATTGCCTTTAAATGGTCACGGTCTGTAAAATGCCTAATTTTAAAAGGGAGACAGTATTTGTGCATTCAAGGAGTAAATATATGATAGAAAAAATCCTAGCAGTTTCAAATATAAACTATAATTCCTAATATCGTGATGTGCAGAACTCTGGAAAAAGTAGTGTACACAAAGGAAGATTTCTGAAAAGGACCTGACCTCTTATGAGCAAGTGCTTTGGTGACAGTCTGAAATAAAAAACTCCCTTTTAACAGAAAGAAACCTCTGGTACAATTAGGCTCAATTATTGCTGGCCATATGCCGCAACTGTTTGGGAGCAGGAAATAAAACACTGTAAAAGAGAGCTGTAGATTAATAATAACTAATAATTAAATGCAGAGAGGTGTATAAAGAATTTCATTACAACTGTGTGACTATTTTATTCGTTTACAAGAGTCAGAGTTGGGAATTTTTTAGTAGTTAGGACTTCTCTTTAACTGAAGGGTTACTCATAATGAGGTTTTGGCCTGATGCTGATAGTAATAGTAACTTTGCCACCATTGTTAAAAGACTACACTCTGTATGTGTTTGTCTTTTTCCTTTTTCATAATATCCTTAGGGATTAATAAAGTATGCTGATTCTGATTCTCTTTGATAGAGAACTGAGAATCTTGATAAACATTATGAAATGGCCAGCAAGTAAAGAACTGATGCACCAGTACTGGTTGACTAGCATAAATATGAACTCAACACAAGTGTTAAGTAATAGTAAAGCAGTTTCTTCTTTCTAGCAGTTTTATTGATGACTCAAAATCTGTGAATGATCACAGCTCATTATGTAGTGAAAGGAAAAACCTTGAACCTGCTGCTATCTAGTGGTTACTCTTGGTAGTGCAACATGAGGAGACCAGAACAACAAATGATGTTGCGTATCATCACTGATTTCAATAAGCGTTTCAACTCTGATTCACAAGGTCCCAATTCTGTTCTATTTGATTCAATTCAATTTTGACTCAGACAGTCAGAGATATTATACTTCTAATCATTTATCAGTACATGTCCATATTTTTATATCTATGTAGAAAAAAAGCTGGCATGTGTGAGACGTCATCAGAGGTGTAAGCATCACAGCAGATGCCTTTGTGTCAAAGTAACTGAGGAAAAAAAAATATGAAGGAGATTTTCCTGGCCTGTCTTTTTATAGCAGATAATCTTAAAAATATTCTGCAGTAGATCTAAAACTGAAGAAAACCATGAATCAACATATGAACATTACCCGATGCTGCAGCAAGAAAAGAAATTGAATTGAGAAGAAAAGGGAGTCAAAAGTTAGGGGTGTGGAATGGGGGCTCCCTACATAGTACCTTCTTCAACTGCACTAATCCCACCTGTCACTGCACCATCCACTGGACCAGATGTGGGGCATCCTTTCTGCTGGGCAAGGCATGAAGAAGGAGTAGTAACCACTAGCCCTAAGAACTCCCTTGCCTCTTTTTTGGTCTTGGGATGCAGGTACGATACAATGGCTGCTGTTTTATCCATCCAGGTGGGCAGCAGCATAAGCAGCATGTGGACGCAGCAATCTGTCCATGAGGTGCTGGAAGGCGACTTGGGCTCCAACCAAGCTGAATGGAAGTGTGACAAATTGGTATGAATCATAGGGAGGCCGTTTTTTGCCTTGCACTCCGCAGACATGGGAATCTGCCATAATCCTTTGTTTAAATTCAGAGTTGTAAAAAAACGAGCAGTGCCTAACTGGTCCGGGAGCTTGTCGACCTGGGGCATGGGGTAGGCATCAAACTCATCTACCACATCAAGAATGTATTGAATTCTAATTTTTGCCTTGGATCTCCACCCATCCCCTGCAGCTAGTGTAATGGTTCAGTGGATCATTTCTTTACACAGTGGCCACATTAGTGCCAACCAAGAGATCTGCAGAAACTGTGTGATGCTATCATGTCAATATGGATGAAAATCTCAGAGGAATGTTTCCTGAACCATGAACCTGTCATGGTGCTGAGTCATTTTGACCCAGTGTTTTTGAGTTACTGTGTTATGGTGTTATTTTGTATTATGGTTGATTGTTTAAGGTTCCTTTCGTAACCCTGGGTTTATTCTATGTTTGCTTCTTGTAGGCTCCCCTTGTCTCTTTGTCCTCTGTGTCCCTCCCTGTGCGTCTGTGTTTGCGGGTGTTTGTGAGTTCTTTTGTCTGGTTTCCCATGTGTGACATCCCATGTTCCCCCTGCCTATCTTGTGTGTCCATATTTCTCAGCATGTCAGGTCTCTCTCTCCCTCTCATGCTCTCTCGGGTTCCCTCACCCTTTCCCTCTTCATTGTGTTCTCCTCTCGCTCTCCCTTGCCCTCTTAGGAGTGTCTATGTTTTATTCCCCTGTTCACGTGTCCCTCTTGTGTTCCACCCATTCTCCCCAGTCAGTCATGTGTTTCATGTCTGCATGTCTGGTTGTCACAGTCTGTGTCTCACCATGTTTCCTGTTTTACTTTGACAGTCCGTGTCCTGGGTTTGTGTTTTCAGTTTTGCTTTCCTTCCCCTCTCAGGTCTAATTTGTGTCAGCTGTGTTGCCCATGTGTTTCCACCTCTCTCATTACCCTTTTGTGTATTTAGGTCTGTCTACCTCTGCCCTGTGTCACATTCTCCTTCATGGCTGTGTGTTTCTCTGTGTGCCTCTCTGTGTGTTTAGTTCCTATATTTCCCAGTTTAGATTTTTATTGTTTTTTCCATTTAGCAAACAAAGCTGTGCTTTGAGTTAATGTCCCACCTATAAGTCTGCATTTGGGCCCTATTACGCCTGCTGCACAGCCAGTTCGTGGCAGAATCAGAATGGACTAAAACTGTGCTGTTGGCAAAAGTGGGTCCAACATGAAACTAGCAAGGTGTATAGTACCTAATAAAGAAGCCACCAAGTGTATATGATAAATTAAAATGATTTTTGCCATTTCACAGTAACACTGTGTGTTGCATGATGAAGCCATTTGTTTCAGCTTCTTCATAGTCAATCTGTATTGTTCTCAGACACTTTGGTTTTCTGAGGAGATTGCAGATATTTTAAAGAGGAAAGGGCTCCATTAACCTTTAAAGTAAATTTTATAGATGTTATTTCAAATTTAATGATTTTTTACATTTTATTTTTTTAAATCACAATATTTTTACAGAGACATCAGTAGAATTTCTTTCCCCCACATTTTATCTTATTAACTTTCTTTTGTTTTACAAAAAGATAAAAAACATTCAATATTTTTATCATTTTTTATTAGTATTTGCAACACACAACCAACCTCTATATTTCTTTAACACTGTTTGTGTGGGCCATAGTCATTACTTTCTCTTATCATATAGCATCGCCATGGAGTACACTTCAGTATCAAAGATGAAAGTAAATGTTCGTGTTTTACACTAAACTGATGTTTTTATTGCTTGTTGACACTAGATCAACACATTTTAAGCAGATATGGCAAATATCACACACACACAAAAAAAACAAATCACTGGGTAGATCAATATAAGAATGAACTATGTCAGAATGGCCTTATTATATATGTAGTATCATTTACTGTCCTGTGAGAGACAATAGCTTCAATGAATTTCCCTGAGTGGGCTTAGTACCCCTAGAAGAGTATTAAATGTTCACTATTTTTGTGACATATCTCCGCAGCATGCACCAACCTCAGTACAGGAAACATGAACCAGTCTACAAGCTGCATCAAACACAGCCTTAGTCTGAACTGGTTTGTTGCTCCGCCCACTGACAGTGAACTGAAAGAGTGAGGCTTGACTTGATGCAAAAGACACTCAGCTTCTTTGGAAACAGCTTTTGTAAAACTAGATGCTTGCATTAGCTCCTTAAACTTTTTAATTGATATTAAAATACTTTTAGTGGTAAAGAGACACCCCTGCTCACGACTGTTAAGTGTTCCATACACATCAAGACGACATGGAGATCAGAGCTCTCTGCATCAGACTGTGTGAGTAATTTGTCTATTTCTAAGTTATTATAAAACGTAGGTTATTCATACTGATTAAAAATATAACTGTTTAATTTTGTTTTATATTTTAGCTTAGGAAAATCGGTTATAGTATTTTTGTGGACATATGAGATATAATAATCCTTTTAAACTTTTAGTACATTTAGAAATTTTACAGTACATGTTTTAGTTGATCTGTACCTCTTTAATCTCTCTGCAGTGATGACCATCATGATTCTGTTGGGTGTACAGGATCAGAAAGTTGGTGAGCACTAGGTGTTTAATCATCCATATCAAAGTTCACATTTTGGATAAGTAAGGAATTTAGCAGAAAAAACTGTTTCTGTGATATTTGTTATTGTTTTATTTGCTGTTATATTCGTTCACTGATTAAGTGCAATATGGCCTGGATCTTTCTTTTTTCTTTGTTTCAGATGCAGTTTCTCTTCGTGTTGTTCCAAACCGATTGCAGTTCTTTGAATACGAACCAGTGACATTTCACTGTGAAGGAGTCGATTATTGTGAAGTTTTGCATAAATTCAAAGGAAAAATAAAATCATGTATCAAAACTAATAAGAGGACACCAACAGGATCATCCTGCTCCATTCAAGCTGTTTATGCAGACAACAGTGGAGAGTACTGGTATGAGCCTGAAGGCGGGAGAAGAAGCAACATTATCAGCCTCTCTGTCACTGGTATATTTGCAGAAACAAACATTTTATGACATTTATTTTAATCGATTGTATTTAATTATCAAATGCATCTCATTTAGCTGGTCCTGTGATCCTGGAGAGTCCTGCTATTCCTGTGTTGATGGAAGAAACTGTGACTCTGAGCTGCAGAAACAAAACTCATTCTTCCAACTTCAACTCAGCTGAGTTCTACAAAAATAGACGTTCCATCCATAAAAGCTCCACAGGAAGCATGACCATCCAGACAGTTTTCAAGTCAGATGAAGGACGTTACAAGTGTAGCATCTTAGGAGCTGGAGAATCACCAGAGAGCTGGCTGAACGTCACAGGTGAGACACTGAGATGTTTTAAAATAAGGTTTACAGATAAATATTATATGAATGACAGCTGATTTGGAGGTGGCTGTTGCTCAGGAGGTTAGAGCAGGTTATCTTCTGATTGGAAGATTGGTGGTTTCATTCCCCCCTCCCACAGTCTGTGTTTAAGTTGCTCTCCGATGCATGCATTGGAGTATGAATGGCTGTGTAAAGAATAGGAATGGGTATCGTTTAGGTTTTATCCGATACCGGTGCCAAACCGGTACTTTTGAAACGGTGCCTGTGCTTAAACGGTGCTCAAACCGGTGCTTAAAGAATGGAGAACACAAACTTTGTCCAAAAACCTCTCATGTTTAGCTGTTTTCCACTTTTTTTTTGGTCATTTTAGCCTTTTTGGCCAGGGTGAAGGGAGTATCTGCCATCAAACAAGAAGACAGCCGCATGTAACTACGACAGTGTTTGCTAGTTCACCTTACATGCATTAATGTAATAACATGGTTTGCCTACTCAACGTAAATTACACATGAACAACATGAAGCTACTCGCCCAGAGAAGAACGGCTGCTGCTGCCATCATCATAATTTCTGCTACACTGACAGGGCTAGGGGCCAGGACTCTCCTCTTCGGGTTTTTGGGGGATGTTGCTAACTCCGGGTCCGATAACAGGCACCACACCCACAGTAGATGTGCGAGACCTCGGCTTTTAAAAAAACGCTATGCATCGCCAGGTTCATTGTCAGATTTGAGGAGTTACCTCCTTTGCACAGTATCAGCTTAAAGCACTTGTTGCAGGCTGCTGAGTTTGCATCTTTTGCTGTGAAGTACAGCCAGACTTTTGACCGCTTCGCCTTGAGTATTTTTAATCTGTAGCTCTGCTCTAAAAGAACGTACCTACCTGGCCCCGCCTACTATCCTTGGAAAGGTAAAATGATCCAAAGTGTATGACATCTCAGGGAAAAAAAGCACCAAAATAAAGCACCGAAATGTGCGCTGCTTTTCGGTCTGGTTACTACCGTTTATGTCAGAACCAGTGCCATACCGGTACCTATCCCTAGTAAAGAATAGGTGAATGTGGTATGTTGCATAAAGTTCCAGAAGAGTAGAAAAGTGATGTATAAAAATCAGTCAATTCACCTTTTTAAGCAATGCTGTAAAATCTGCTTCTATTGCCATTTTTTGAATACTGCTAACTTTCCAGCTTCAAAATCTAAATTGCAGATTTCAATAACTAAAACAGGTGTGGTGCTTTAGAAGCTTTAAGTTGATTGGAAAGATTTTTAATATCATTATGAAGAAGCAAAAATTAACATTTGATGGTTTACCTTTCTTGTCTCATTTAAACCTTCCTGTTTTTCTTACCATTGTTTAGATTCTCAAAATAAAAATTACAAATCTAATCCAGACGAAGAGGCGTGCCATTTTTCTTCTGCTGCCACTCGGATCATTTCCACAATTTTAGTCAGTGCTCTGTTGGTGGCAGTGGGACTGTATCACATTTGCAAAGCTTGCTGTAAGAGAGGTAATGACAAATATTATTATTTATATTATTATTTAAAAACTTGATTTTTTTTAAAGAAAAGTGAATCCCATAAACTAATTGGCTTGAACCAAGAAACCATTTATACCTGTCATATATGTTTAAAAAGCAATTTCAAAAAAACATTTTGCCATTTATTTCTTTAATCTTCATAGAGGCCGACACAGTGGATGCAGGCAGAGCAACATATGCTGCTGTAAGAGAGACGGGGGGTTCTTTAGTCAGCAACAGTAGCACAAAATTACTTCTGTGAAAAGGATTTTTTTTTGTTTGTTTTCTCTTGTGGTGTTGTCTGTATCTTTGTTAGACGTGTATGTAATATTTATGAATATATAGATGCGAGCGATAATTTGAGCATCCAAACCTTACGCCTAACATCGAAACCACATTGATACAATTTTAAACCTCTTCTTTTAGACACGAACTGTCTCATACACATCAAAATGTGAAGTTCACCTTCAGACATGCATTCTGTTTCAAAATTAACTTTAAATGTAACCCAATTGTGTTCTTTTTCTTTTTTTAACAATAACATTCAGTGACTAGCATTAATTGTGTCATAAAGTACACTACTGCAGGAGAAGAAAATGCAAAATAAGAATTTTACCATTTGACCATCAAAAACATCACCAAGTAACTGTTAATGATCTAAGACAAATACATTTTTTCAATGTAAAATTAATCGTGGCATTTGTCCAAGCAGAAGCAGGAACCAGCAGAGCAATGTCTTCAGCAGGTCCCCGGCAACCCGTAGCAGTGGATCCCTTCTATTCTACTAAACAACAGGTAAAACTATGGCCTTATGTGCTGCATTCACACAATCTGTTATGGATAATAGAGATCTATAAGTTAAGAATTGGTACAATTGACAACTTCATACATGGAATATTTACACTTTTTCACACATATCACTCACTCCTAGATTTGCATGTGTAAAATGCTGATTTCACTAATGTTTTATACTGAACCAAGGGCGTAGATTTGGCATGGACGGAAGGGACATGTCCCCACCAATATCCAGCGATTATTGAATTGTCCCCACCAATAATTTGATCTCTTCGAGTAAAGAAAAACAAACCCGACAGAAAGAAGAAAAAAAAAAACGATCTGTCAACGTCTCATTCGCCCAGCGGTGCACAAAGAGTTAAATTACATTCTCTACTGGAGTCCTACGTCATGTGACAAATATGGCCAATGTGATTGGCTGTGCCTTTCAGGGAGCTCTGTTTAGTTTTAGCAGCGGCAAGCCTGCACTGCGAGGACCTGCAAGGAGGAGAGGAGGATGGCAGTAAAAAGGAAGAACCTGGTTATAAGAAAGTATTTTTCAAAGAGACCTGTAAGTCACTTAAAGACAAGATAACTCATAAAATGTGTCCGTCATAATAACGTTACAGGCTATGCTAGGCCATACATGCCAACCCTCACGATTTTCCGGGAGATCCAGAATTTCAGTGCCCTCCTCCCAAAAATCTTCCGCAGCCACCATTCTCCCCAATTTCTCCCTTTTTTCCACGTGGACAACAAAATTGAAAAACCATATCCCAGATTGGCCCAGCCAATTCCAGTTTCCAACAATGGCTTCTATTACTGCAGCTACTTAGTTTTAATATTACTCTTATTACTCTTTCTGGGTCGCAAAATAAACTTTTAACATATTTTCAGGCGAGAATGTAGCTGTGTAAACTTCAAATATATGTGTTTTTGTACTTACATTATAATCAATCAGCTTCCTTTTGTCTACTTAAAATATGTTTACAGAACTATTTTTGTATTTGTTGCAATTGCAGCTGTTCTCTTGACCAGATTACTCTTAAGAGAGACCTTTATAAAGTAAACAAGAAGTTTTTTAACTGCATAAATAAAGGATACATAAAAGTCACTGCCAAAAACTGATTGCGGCTTCTACCTTGTTACCGGAATGTTGTTTGTTGCTCAAGATGACTTGATATAATTCATGAGGGATATATTTGACATAGGTTTCAGATATTATAGACCAACAAGTTATTCATAGCAGTTTAAATACAAGCAATCAGTTTTTGGCAAATATCGGAAATCAGTTTTTGGCAGACAATCACTTTTTGGCACAACACCTGGTCCTCAGGTGGACGCAACCTCTGAATTTGGACACCCCCGGCCTGTTTCTGGCCGAACAATAATAACGGTGACATTTTACTGATTTTATCTGACAAATAAACATTGTAACATTCAAGTTGTGTATACATATATATGTGTGCGTGTATATATATATATATATATATATATATATATATATATATATATATGTATGTATGTATAGATAGATAGATAGATAGATATATGCCACCCCCCCCCCAACAGCCCTTTTGAATGTCTCCCTAATTCTGAGGTCTCAAGGTTGGCAAGTATGTGCTAGGCTTTGGCCCACATCAGTCTAAAATTGTATGTAACCATGAATAACGTGTTGCCATGTCCACCAGGAGAGACTGGACAGTATAGATGTAAAACAAATATGCCAGCAGTTTATCTCAGTTAAAGAGAGGAGCAGGCATGTGTTTGGTTCCTTCACATAGTGGACATTGAGTTGTTGTGTGGGGCACCAGTAGTCCATGTCTGTTGCTGTAACTGTAGTTCATGTTTAGAATAAAAAATCCCAGCTCACTGATCTGATCGGGGCAATAGTGCCTAAAATGTTGCATCATTTTGCTGAGAGGTCTTTTACTTTGTGGTCATCTTAGATGAGTAGTTTTATGGACAAAAACCACCAGGTCACTTAGTGTTCCCTTAGTGCTAATGTATCAGAGATGTTGGTGCACTGTTGTTAAGTCCTTAAAGTCATATTCTTTTATTGTCATGATTGTATTTGAAGCTATTTTTATTTTTGTATGATACCTGAGTTATATGGAATTTGGCTGAAGTAAACTAAAGTCTAAAATACTTAGTCAGTCATTTGTTTAATAGTAATTTAACATTATATAATTCACATATAAAACTATGAATTGTAATTTTAAATGGTTTCAAAGCATGTAGAATAGCATATGTAGGCAAGTATATTTCTCCTTTTGTTATCAAGAAGCAAAGACAAAAAGGAAAAAAAGAAACAGGGCAGGGTTCGGTGGTTGAATCATCCATCCCCACCAATGCCAAAACCAAATCTACACCCTTGCACTGAACATACTTGTTTGGGAACTACTCAAAGAAGTGAATATTGGTGTGGAATATGCACCATAGTCATTTTTTCTCTGTCTATATTGTACATGTATGAGCAAAGAAGGTGGCGTGCACAGATGCAGTGGCTCACTGCTCCTCACGTTTGGTGCTTAGTTTTTTACTTTTTATACGGGTATATGTGTAGGTGCATGTGTTTTCTATTACTATACATCGAGTAGAGTCCACTTACAGTCGCCAAGACCTTCTGAATTTGGAGTTACGCTGTGCAATGAATATTACGTCAGACTATCACCAATTCCACAGCATTCCGGAGGAAATAATAAGAACACCGGGGTCTCCGTGATTGGTTCTTCCCAGCGGCAAGCCAAAGAAGAAATATAAACAAATATAAACAAAGGAGGCAAAAGTGTGGCTGCGGGGTAAGTCTGCTAGCACGGTTAAAGAAACAACCATTTAAGCCACTGCTTCCGAGTATCTTTCTCTTAAACGTCATGTCCATAACCAACAGAATTGACAAACTGAGATTACAGATTGCAGTCAAGTATGTACAGGACAGCAGCATTGTACAGAGACTTGGCTGCAGCCATCAATTCTGGACTCGGCTATTGAGCTAGCAGGTTACAGTTCCGAAACAGTCTTGGGGGGGGGGGGGGGGGTGCAGTTAGCCACTACTTCTACCTTGCTAGGGTCTGTGCAAACACCCTGCTCAGTGATGATGTGGCCCAAGTAGTGAACCTCCCGCTGGAAAAAGCGACATTCGGCAAGTTTTGCATTTGAACCCTCCTGCTGGAGCCGAAATAGCACCACATACAGTCGCTCAAGAGGTTGCTGTACTGTTGATGAGAAGATTACAATGTCATCAAGATAGAGAAGCAGAGACTGGCATTGTTGATTACCAAAACTGTGTTGCATTAGTCTCTGGAAGGTGCTAGGGGCATTAAAGAGCCTAAACGGCATTTGGTTACATTCAAATAACCCTAAGGGAGTGCAGAACGCAGTCTTGGTCCTATCCTCTTCCGTAACTGGGACCTGATTGTAGCCACTGGCTAGATCCATGGTGGAAAATCAACGGGCACCAGTCAGTGCATCTAGGGATTCCTTAATGCGCAGCAGGCGGAATGCATCTTTCCTTGTCTTGCGCGGGCTGCCATCCTTTGTCTTAGCGAGCACAATGAGGGGCTGCTTCTCTCTCTAATCATCTGAGCCCCTAGTAACTGGTTAATCTGCTCTTTCACAACCTCATATTCAGAAGGGGGGATGCGCCTATAACGCTGCCTCACGGGGACATTATCTACAAGCAGGATGTCATGGGAGATTACTCTCCCATGAAGTTACTGCAGGAGAGACCTCACCTGCCCCTGTTCCTCTGCTGACAGTTTAGACCAGGGGTGGCAACCTTTCTGATGATGAGTGCCATCTAAAATTTCAATGTGCCACATGATTGCATTAGCGATATATTTAATAACACTCTATATTAATAGTTACACACTATATAAAACCACTTTATAAAATTATATTTGTTCGCAGATGTTGGCAGCTATCAGCAAAAAGTTATCAGCTATTTTGAAACAAAAAAAGACAACTTTTGTCCATAACAAGAACTCCATAACAGCAAATGAACTGTACAACAGAAAATGCAAGTGCTATTTATGGTCTTCTCACAACAATGATAAGAAAAATAAACTGTTTTTCTTATCAGTTTCTTACCCAGTTTATTTTTACACATGTTGATGTGATCTCTGGTCTCCCACTCAGAGACACAGGTCTCCGAGTGTCCAGCATTCAGACGGCAATTCCTTCATCTCACTCATCTCAGACAGATGGGTGGACTGGGCTATTCCAGAAGGACAGCTATGGACCCCATACTGAATGCCATAGACAGAAGGGACAGAATTGCTTCAGCCTTTGCGTCTAATCAGCCACGGACAAATGATGTCCCCTTGCAGAACATTACATTTCCTCCAACCATTCATTCAACCCTTTACCTGACTTTCCTCTAAACATAGGGCATTTCCTGTCACGGGGCACAAAAACTAGTCCCTCTGCTACAGATACACTAGCAATTGGAGGGTTAACAGATGACGTAGTGGAAGTAGAAGGTGTAGCGCTAGTACCTGACCCAACAGTCCTCTCCTGACGCAGCCTCTCATTGTCTGCTTTAAGCTGTGCAATCAAATCCCCGAGTTCCTGCAACTCTTCCTCCATCTCTGTAAGACAGCTGTGGAATTCCACACCAAATTAGCTGCTGCTTTGCCTTTATCCTGTACAGAACAAATTAAAAGAAACAGTTTATGTTACACCAGATAACAATAAAACAAAGGAACACACGTCTCTGTTTTTAAAGAGTATCTCTTTAAACAAACGCTAAGGTTGTGACAGCAGGAGGTGGGGATGGAATAAATACTCTTCACAGTTTAACAGACAACGCTACCCTGGGAATTTCACCCAGAGAATACTGGACAGAAGTCAGACTAATTACCAGGAAGACACTCAGACCCATTATACTCACTACAGAGACGTGGTTCAATGATAAAACAGATTGACAATTCATTAATAATTATTTAAAACAACTTATAAAAGAACAAGCAGACATATCAATATACAAGTATTCTAAAAAGTATTCACAGTGAATGCTTACCAGTGTGGCGGGGACAGGGATGCCACACACAGAAACAATAAAAAAAAACAATAAAATCTCAATGGTAATACTCAAAGGATCCCACCACCAAGGCACCCCAGTCTCCTCCATGTCAGGCCCACTGCATCAGAATAAAAGAAACAAAGAAAATTGTAATATATATTTTTTTTAAACTAATATGCAAACACTAGGGTTAGCCCAACTGCGTGACTAAACTGGTGATCCGCAGCTAGAAAAAGGGCCTCCTACCAGTGGTGTCAAAAAAACAAAATTACAAATCAAGACAACAGAGAGTCAGGCATTCAACAAACTAAATTAAACCTTGGGTGTGGCGCAGACGGCCTGCAACTCCGGGGGAGTTCAGGTGACCGAAAGGAGATGACAACAGGTATGCGATTCAGGCATGCTCAGATGGCCTCTACTATTTATATTAGTGCCCCCTAAAGCGCCTGACTAAAAGTAGGATCAGCCAGAACATAATATTCATTCTGCTACACTCTCATATATTAACTTCTGTGTGAAGAGTGTCACTGTGGACAAAAGTCTCTGGGTGTATTCCAACCAGAAACCATGAATGACTAAAAAGGTCCAGGTCCTTCTGAAGCAACGTGATGCCACTTTTACATCCGGTGATGGTATGCAGTTTAGTGCAGCCAGATCTGAGATGAACAGAGGTATCAGAGAGGCCAAGGCAGCGTACAAGAGAAGCATTGAAGATCACTTCAGCAACCACAACTCACAACAGGTATGGCAGGGAGTTCAGCACTTAGCCAACTATAAACCTTGCAATACCATGTTGACTAAATGGCAACACTATGCTTGCGGAGGAGCTGAACTGCTTCTTTGCACACTTTGAGGTGAAGGGACCAGAGGCAGCCAAAGCGGACCAACATTAGCAGCCTCAACAACTACCAACCAGTTTCGAGAGTGTTTCGAGAAACTGGTCCGACGTCACATCACGTCCTGCCTGCCACCCACACTCGACCCACTCCAGTTCGCATACAAAGCTATCAGATAAACTGAAAATGCCATTGCACACCACCATCTCTCACCTGGAACAACAGGGGCATTACACCAGGCTTCTCTTTGTTGACTTTAGCTCTGCTTTTAATACGATACTCCCGAACAGACTAATAGTGAAACTGCTGGATATTGGACTTCCTTCTACCACCTGCCGCTGGGTCCGAGACTTCCTCTCAGACTATGTAGAGAGAGCTAGAGAGGAGCCTCAGCCTTAACCCCGAATCTCCACAAGGTGGTGTACTGAGGGCTGGGGAAAGATAAGTCCCCTACTGTACACTCTGTACACACATGACTGTGTTAATTCCCGATGTAACAACCCTTATTGTGTTATAGCACCACTAGGGAGGGTTGCCCTGCTATTGTAGTAGTTGGGGGAGTCTCCTAGTGGGTGTGTGAGTATAGCGTGGCAGCCATTACATGCTGCTCGTGTTCTGTTCTCAGGAGAGACCTCACCATTGTAACGGCCTGGCGCCGACGACTACCGAGCCCCGCACATGTATGTACGGACAGAGTAGAGCCGTGGAGACCTGGCTTGTATGGTCTTATGTTGCTGACAACGAATAAAGGTCTGTTGTTTAATTTAACTGACTGGTTTCGAGTTATCTGGCTAACCTCTACACCACATGCCCGCTGGACCTGCTAGCCTCTCCTTCCTCGCCAGACTGCTGTTACACCACCCAGACAACACAGTCGTTAAGTTTGCAGATGATGCCACCATGGTGGGGATCATCTCTGGGGCAGACGAGACGGCATACAGAGCTGAAGTTTAGAGGCTGTCAGACTGTTGTGTAGACAACAACCTGGACCTCAATATCACCAAGAAAAAAGAACTGGTAGTCGACTTCAGAAGGTGGAAGTATGAACTGCAGTTTTTAAGCATCAACAGAGAGTCTGTGTTAAGGGTGTCCAGTTTTAAGTTCCTGGGTGTGCACATAGACACAGACCTCCAATGAAGCTCTAACACCTCTGCGGTCTTAAAGAAGGCCCAACAGCGTCTCCACTTTCTGAGAATCTTCAGAAAAATGGACCTGAAGAAGGAGCTGCTGATCGTCTTCTACCGCTGCTCCATTGAAAGTGTGCTGACATATTGCATCTGTCTGTGGTTTTCCAGCTGCACCACTGCACACAAAAAAGCACTTGAGACAGTCATTAACATGGCCCAAAAAATCATTGGACATCCTCTTCCCTCCCTGAAGGACCTGTACAGCACTCACTGTCTCAAGAGGGCACGCAGCATCCTACGGGACTGTACACACCCAGGACACCGGGTTTAAGCTGCTGCTGTCTGGCAGGAGATTAAGGCTGCTGAGGTCTCAGACGAAGAGACTCAAGGACAGCTTTTACAAGAGGGCAATAGACCTAATCAATGCTAACAGCTTACCTGATTGGCTACCTCCTTGGACGTTTTGGGGAGGTAACAACAATAACAATAATAATATTTATATTTACAACAAGGTGGAATAATGATCATGATAGCAATAATAACAATCAGCAATACACATGCAAGTCTTCTTCTTTTTATTAATTAAATAAAGTTACTGTGTTGTGTTGTGTTGTGTTGTGTTGTACGTAGTGCCAACTTGGGACAGTATTCCAGTTTCATTGTACTATGTATGACTGTGCAATGACAATAAAGAGTTTTCTTTATTATCTTTATTATTACTGTCTTACATTTTTTCTTCTACACTTCTTTTGTGTGTCTCACAGGTTGCAGAGAGAGAGCTGACTGAAGAAATAATCACATCTGAAGGAGAGTGAAAACAAAAATATAACTCAGTTTTATCACATATTGTTTTAGTAATTAACCAAGTTGTACATTGTCATCTCAGTTTGGTCTACATGTCTATAAACTGTAATAGGTTTTCTTTTTTCTGTCATATACAGCTATTTGCCATTCCTGTGTGGTCATAAGTATATATAAACCTTTGCTTGAATACAAGCAAAGGTACCAGCTTGATATTTAGAAGTTGAAGTTTAACCAATGTGTTCGATCATTCCATTTTTACACATGTATGAATGCTGTTAAAATAAAAGTGCTGCTGCAGCTTTTAACAGCACCCACTGTGGTCAACTGCAAATGCCAAAGTGTCACATTCCTTATTACACAACAGACGCACCGAGGTTGTGGTCAGCAATGAAATATAACTGCCAAGTTTGATACTGAGCATGACTTTAACTGACTTTAAGTGTGGTCTATTACCCAGACAAAATAAGTGGTGTCTTATTTCATTCTAAAACCTCTCTTAAATAAAGCCAAAGAAAATGATCTGAATTTCTACTTTACATTTGGTCATACTGTGTGAAAAGCATAAATCAGGAGCTCTATATTTGCACTTTTGTGCAAATATAATGTGTCTTCAATTTAAAGATATAATTAATGCATTTATGAATTACTTAAATGTGCAATTAATTTAAAAAAAATCCACATGCTCTACATACATAATGCAAGTAGGCAAATAGAGTTGATTATTTTCTTTTTTTTTAAGCTTTAATCTCAGCTGTTGGCAGTAGTCAAAAATAACAATGTCTCTACAGGGGTAACTTGTAATTACGTCTCGATGCTTGCTCAATCATCCAGGTAAGTAGATCCCAAAAGATGGACTCAGTTTATCTGGATGTAGTGTTTTCAGTGGGAGAAATGTTTCTTCACTCATCCAAGCAACTTCTTCAGTCTCAGCTGACTGTAGGTTTCCCCCAAATTATAAACAATACAATGCACAATGCCTGAAACTAGCACCACTGGCAAACAATAGGCTGTGATGCCAGTTACTTGATCATTAATATGTTAATTTTCATGACTACTGATCAACAACCACTGATCAAAGACCATTAATCAATGACCATTGATCAGTGGCCATTTATATCATTCAAGGGAGTTGGGGAATCCTCAAAAATACATAGAACCAGCTGCTTAATGAACGGGTGAGACAAAAAAATGTTTCCATCGATGTGCAGAGAGGAGAGGATCTGACAGAGACTTAGAATGCTTCTAGATGAGAATACTCCTCAAAAGGTATTTGAATTGAGTGAGAAGGCTCATTTAGCAGTGCATGTTAAGTCTAAAACCAGGCAACAAAGGATAGTTTGAATTACTTGTTGTGCTTTGGAAACCACAGCAAAATACAGAAAATGTCAGCTCATTCCACATATTTCACATACAAGGGTCAGTACTAAAGGCAGAAATGTGTATGCCACGGTTCCCTAGTTTCACCCCTTCTGCCCACCTTTACATGGAAGAAGTGGAAAAGAGGGCTCTGTTATCTACCCTGGAACACCACCAAGTCATTGGATCAGGTATGTGGATGACACCTGGGTGAAAATCAAATCTCAGGACATACCACAATTTGCTGATCACATTAACTCGGTGGACCAACATAGCAAATTCTCGAGTGAAGATAAGAAAAGTGTCAGGTTAGCCTTCGTAGACTATGAGATTTCCATCAGTAATAGGGGACATTTCAAAATTGTCTGAATCAAAGCATACGGATCATTATTTAAGGTTTGACTCTCATCATCCACTGTAGCACAAACTGGGTGTCATCAGGACGCTACAACACAGAGCAAACACCATCCCCACAGACACAGTGGCCAGGGAGGCAGAAGAACAGCACATCAAGAAGTGCCCTGAGTAATTGTGGTTATCCCAGCTAAACATTTGTCAAAGCTGGGAAGGCACCAAAAGAAAGCTCCAGGCGATTCACAAAAGAAGAAGGACAACTGCTGCAAAAACCCTTAATGATCCCTTATCTGTCAAGAATATCAGAACAGTTAAGAATCTTTTTCTCTAAACACAACATCTCTGTGACTTTCAAACCCCAAAACATGCTGCGTCAAAATTTGTTCCACTCCAAAGATCGGGTCCCTCGACACAAACAGAATAATATAGTGTACACTGTTAAGTGCCTCGAGGATTGCTAGGATTTATACATCAGGGAAACCAAACAACCTTTGGATAAGTGTATGGCACAACACAGGAGAGCTAACTCGTCAGGCCAGGACACTGCAGTGCATTCACACCTACAGGCCAGTGGACACTCTTTCAATGATGAGGATGTACACATCCTGGACAGGGAGGAACGCTGGTTTGAGCGCGGAGTCAAGGAGGCCATTTACGTGAAAAGGGAAAGACCATCTCTGAATCGAGGAGGGGGCCTAAGGGTACATCTTTCGCCATCTTACAATGCTGTGATTGCAGCCATTCCCCAACTCTCTGTACATGCTATTTATGGCCTTTGCAATAATCATTCATTAATGATCAATGGTCTTTGATCACTGGTTGTTGATCAATGGTCATGACAATTTGCATATTAATAAAGAAACTGACCTAACAGCCCATTGTTCACCAGAGGTAGTAGTTTTAGTCATTGAGCAAAGGTTGGGGAAACCTGCAGTCAGTTGAGGCTGTAGAAATCACTTGGATGGATGACAAAACATTTCTCCCATTGAAGATGCTATGTCCAGATGAACAGAACAGAACTTTTATAGGATACAGCAGTTTCTGTAGTAAAAATCTACACTGAAACATTTTTCTTTTGTTACAGATGCAGGTTCTGGTAATACTGTTCCAAACAGACTGCAGTTCTTTGAATATGAAGCAGTAAAATTTCTGTTACTTTCAGTATAGTCAAAAATTTGAGAAGATCAACTCTTCTCTCTTTTCAAACTGTTCATTTAGACACTCAAATGTGAATTCAACAACAAATCCAAACAGTCACAAATGGTGATCTATTCCTCCTCTGCTGCCACACCTTGGATCACTAACGTTATCTTACTTAGTGCTCTGTTGGTAGTGACAGTGGGACTGTATTATTTTAGGTTAGTGTGACAGAGGTAAAGAAAACTCTGATATTACTTTGGTTATCTGTCCCTTCACTCCCACTGTTTTTCTCGATCCAATGAATATAGACTTTCTTCTAGACCCATTTACTACTGCTCAGCCCAGGCTGATACTCACCCACAAGGTGAGCCTCATTGTAATTAAAAGCTATTTAATGGTGGCATTGAGATTAAGCAACAGGAGACACATTACCTAGCAATTTGAAAGAATCATCGATGCTCTTCCTGATGCAGCTGGTCACAGATGATCTGTACTCCTACCAGGTTGGTGTGGTTCAATTCGCCTTTTCACTGTAGGGTCCCTTCATTCTTCACATATCTGTGTCAAGCTAAGTGTAAATTCAGGAGCTTAATGTGTATTGTACAAGCACACACACTTCTTAGCAGGGCAAAGCTATGCCCACAAACGGCAGCGTAGAAAATCTAGGCAGCTACTCAGTGTCTGAGCAACCAATCAGAGAGCTCTTTACATCGCACCACATGGCTAGTTTGTATTGCTTTGGGATTTGAGCTAGCTAAACCAGTAGTTAATCCAATAGCTAATATAATGTTAATGTCAGAACTAAATCTTTGATTTTTGAAATCATTGACTTATTTCTCTTTTTAAATTGTGTTTTAAAAATGATTTTGAAAATCTACTATTTTAATTTTTAAAATAATAGATTTTTGATTTTGAAATTAGAAACTGGTTTTTGAAATGAGGTTTTTATTGAGAGTTTATTTCTTTTTTGTGAAATTAATTTTCGAAAGTATTTATTGATGTATTAATAATTCATTTTGAAAAATAGTGTTTTTATTTAAAATTGAATTATTAAATAATAAATTACTTTAGCACTGTTTGGGTAAATAAAATAATTTTAAAAACATAATTTCGTAAATCAATTTACGAATGCATAATTTGTTGTACCATTCATTATTTAAGCACAGCGTTCTTTGTTTCCATGCATGTGGGACTTGTGGTCCTCCAAAGTGGTGAATGTATGACGATTTGTAAATGAAGATAGTACTGTACATAATTAACTAGGGTGAACACGGATAATCGTATTAAGCATTTCAAAGTGTATCCAGACATTTATACAAAATGTATACAACACAGAAAGTTCACTCTGTCTCACAATGTAATTTCTGTTTTCTCTGCATCCTATCACACAGAGACTCAGAGAGACCACAGCCATCATATTCATCTCGTCTTATGAATTTTTTTCACTATCATGATGTTGGCTTTGGCCCTGCTTTTTGTGGGACGTCGTCACTTTAGGAAAATCAGAGCTATAGCTATCTCATGCTTGCCAGGCTATAAATGTCATTGTGAGATGAGAGAATATTTGAGAATAAAAATATCATATATGTAAATACAATTTTTAAAACAGACACCATAAGTCTGACAAATATCTGCAAAGTCACAATTGTATTGCTACTTGTCTATTAATAAACTTTGTGGTGTGTTTGTGGACACCCGTGTGACCTATGATTTTCTGCGTACTGATATGTCTCTCTTTTTACCTGATTGTATTTTCCTTAAAAAAAATCAATACAGAAAACAAAGATTTTATTATGTACCTTAATAATTGGCCATAAAATACAAGACACATATCAAATACATATATATATATCACGTTGGACATGACAGTAGATCATTTTAAAACTACATTTGTGAGTCACTTGTTGCATTTCAGTGATTTATCTTCTGTAATAATTTTATATGTCTCATGGTCCTGGGTTATTTGACCCAGCATTTTGAGTTTTTATGTGTTTTTGTCATTTTGTATTATAATTTATGTTTAAATCTACTTTGTTAGTCTTGAGTTTATTCTATAGTGCCAAGATTGTTCTCTGTTTAGCTTTTGATTTTTGATTATTAGATTCCCTCTTGTGTTGTTGCCCTCTGTGTCTCTTTCTCGTGTCTCGTGTTTCATTCTGTTCCCCCCTGCTTGTCATGTTTATCTTTGTTTTTGTGTTTATCTGCACCTCTGTGTGTGTTTCCATTACTTCCTGTTTTACTTTGGTAGTCTCTGTGTGTGTCTGTGAATATGGCGTCTGTGTGCACCATGTTTTGCTTTGCTCCTCTTACTTTGAAGGTACCTTGTAGCATGTATTATGTTTAGCTTTGCCTTCTCTGCCTCGTGTGTAATTTTCCCCAGCAGTGTTCCCCATGAGTTTCATGTTCCCTCATTCCCTGTGTCTTTAAAGCATTTTGTTTTCTTCTTTCCAGTGTTGGAATCTCTCTCCTGCCTTTGTGAGGCTGTCTGTGAAAAGTCTCTCTGAAAATTGATTTTGCTTTCAGGTTTTAGGGCTGCAGTTATTTCTTTACTTGAACATAATCAAGTGAAATATACTGTAAAGATAAAGTAAAAAACAAAAACAAAATAGTTTCAACTGTGAAACATCTTAATAATTACTAATGAAGTTGGTTGCCAGAAGGAAAATTGTGGCCACTGGCAGAACCTGGCAGGATCTTGTTGTTTTTATTTAATTATTTGGTACAATATTTATCATTTTATATAAATATAATATACAATGTTCATTTCAGCTACCAGTAACAATCAAAATCACAATGTCTTTATTGTCATTGTCACAGGTACAATGAAATTAGAAGTGGTCTCCAACCAGTGCATCATCCATAAAAATAAAAAAATGTCAATACAATCAATAAAATAAGATACTTAAAGATAAGATAAGATAACCTTTATTAGTCCCACACGTGGGAAATTTGTTTTGTCACAGCAGGAAGTGGACAGTGCAAAAGTTATGAAGCAATAATTAGAATAAAATAAGAATAAATACAGTACACAACTGTACAGAATAGAATAAAATAAAATACTATATACTATATATATTACTAATAAGAATAATCTTACTGTATGTACAAACATTTACATACATTTCCACACACATGCCTCAGTCAGTGCATAGATCATTTCAAGGGTAGCGTGATGGTCATTTTTTAGCGACAGCATTCAGATATGTTATTCAGGTTGAGTAAAAGCTGTGTTTGAGTCTGTTTGTCCTCACGCTTATTGCCCTGTATCGTCTGCCCAAGGGCAACAGTTCAAACAGGGAATGGCTTTTACAATGTTCTAAGTTTTTTTAAGACAGCAAGTATTGTGTAGATCTTCCAGCGTGGGGAGAGGGCAGCCACTGTGAAGTTAGTGTACCAGATGCATATGCAGTGCATTAATGTGCTCTCAATGGAGGCTCTGTAGGACACCAGCACTCTCTGTTGGGCCTTTTTCAGCAGCTCTGAGGTGTTCATGCACTAGGAAAGGTTCTCTATGTCGACTCCCAGTAAGCAAAAGTCTGCCATTTATTGATATTTGTATGCAGACGTGCGATCATTTGCATCTGGTGTGTAAGAATACATTGTCGTAGTATTAGGGATTTAGTTGTATTAACCATAGTAAAGCATTATATTCCTTATTCATTTAAGTAGGTCATAGTTCAAGCTGCTAAACATTCACATATAGAGCACACACACAGAATTGGGAGAATCAGAGGTCAGAGGTTTATCTGAGAAGCAGAGGCGACAGAATGCTGCCGTTAGTGGGATAAGGTGTTGGTAAGCCAAAGCAAGGACAAAATAGTGTGCAAAGAAGTGTGCAGCAAGGACATGAGATAGGGAGGCAGAAGAGAGAGGGATCAGCAGGCACCTAGTTTTGAGAGACAAAGGTTGTCGATGTCTGTGTATAAAATGAGTGCTGCTGGGACTGCCCCAGGGGAATTTGATGTTGGATCCTGAGCTGTGAAAATCCCCATGTACATGTAATAAAATGAATTGATTGTTTATTTTGAGAAAAAAACAGGAATGGAATATTACACTTTTTTGTGATGCATTATACAGGGAGTGCAGAATTATTAGGCAAATGAGTATTTTGTCCACATCATCCTCTTCATGCATGTTGTCTTACACCAAGCTGTATAGGCTCGAAAGCCTACTACCAATTAAGCATATTAGGTGATGTGCATCTCTGTAATGAGAAGGGGTGTGGTCTAATGACATCAACACCCTATATGAGGTGTGCATAATTATTAGGCAACTTCCTTTCCTTTGGCAAAATGGGTCAAAAGAAGGACTTGACAGGCTCAGAAAAGTCAAAAATAGTGAGATATCTTGCAGAGGGATGCAGCAGTCTTAAAATTGCAAAGCTTCTGAAGCGTGATCATCGAACAATCAAGCGTTTCATTCAAAATAGTCAACAGGGTCGCAAGAAGCGTGTGGAAAAACCAAGGCGCAAAATAACTGCCCATGAACTGAGAAAAGTCAAGCGTGCAGCTGCCAAGATGCCACTTGCCACCAGTTTGGCCATATTTCAGAGCTGCAACATCACTGGAGTGCCCAAAAGCACAAGGTGTGCAATACTCAGAGACATGGCCAAGGTAAGAAAGGCTGAAAGACGACCACCACTGAACAAGACACACAAGCTGAAACGTCAAGACTGGGCCAAGAAATATCTCAAGACTGATTTTTCTAAGGTTTTATGGACTGATGAAATGAGAGTGAGTCTTGATGGGCCAGATGGATGGGCCCGTGGCTGGATTGGTAAAGGGCAGAGAGCTCCAGTCCGACTCAGACGCCAGCAAGGTGGAGGTGGAGTACTGGTTTGGGCTGGTATCATCAAAGATGAGCTTGTGGGGCCTTTTCGGGTTGAGGATGGAGTCAAGCTCAACTCCCAGTCCTACTGCCAGTTTCTGGAAGACACCTTCTTCAAGCAGTGGTACAGGAAGAAGTCTGCATCCTTCAAGAAAAACATGATTTTCATGCAGGACAATGCTCCATCACACGCGTCCAAGTACTCCACAGCGTGGCTGGCAAGAAAGGGTATAAAAGAAGAAAAACTAATGACATGGCCTCCTTGTTCACCTGATCTGAACCCCATTGAGAACCTGTGGTCCATCATCAAATGTGAGATTTACAAGGAGGGAAAACAGTACACCTCTCTGAACAGTGTCTGGGAGGCTGTGGTTGCTGCTGCATGCAATGTTGATGGTGAACAGATCAAAACACTGACAGAATCCATGGATGGCAGGCTTTTGAGTGTCCTTGCAAAGAAAGGTGGCTATATTGGTCGCTGATTTGTTTTTGAATGTCAGAAATGTATATTTGTGAATGTGGAGATGTTATATTGGTTTCACTGGTAAAAATAAATAATTGAAATGGGTATATATTTGTTTTTGGTTAAGTTGCCTAATAATTATGCACAGTAATAGTCACCTGCACACACAGATATCCCCCTAAAATAGCTAAAACTAAAAACAAACTAAAAACTACTTCCAAAAACATTCAGCTTTGATATTAATGAGTTTTTTGGGTTCATTCAGAACATGGTTGTTGTTCAATAATAAAATTATTCCTCAAAAATACAACTTGCCTAATAATTCTGCACTCCCTGTATTGTTGATTTATAAGAAATGCTGTTTGTGTAGAATCATGATTTTGTTTCTCTGATTAGGGAGAACAAAAGATACTGCACAGGAAGCCAAGGCGGAGAGAAAGAATGTGAATGCTTAGTTTGGAGGGTTGCCAAAGCTATAAGAATGTGAGAAACGATCAGACACTTCGAGATCTGCCGGACATCCTCCCATGCACATATCCGAACGTTTGTAATGCTCAAAGTATCGTGTGGAATAAAGAGAATTGTACTGATTAAAGTGATTGTTGAATGAAGATTAAACACCGAGTGTTGTTCTTCCTTCAGCCTGAAGATCAAAAAGTTAGGGTTTTTAACAGGTGGTATGTAAATGGCTGTTATTATGACAACAGTGAACTCCCTTGGAAGATAGATGGGCCCACATTTAAAAGTCAGATATTCTATGCCCGGGGAACAGTGATGGTCTGTGATCACTGTTTGTACACTGACTGTTGTTCACATACAGACAGAGCCCCCTTCCTTTGCTTTTACTGGAGTCCACTGTTCGGTCGGGGCACTGTGTGGTGTAGCCTGCTAGCTCAGAGTCTGGAACGGATTGATGAAGCCGGAACATGGTGATAAGAAGCATGCATGAATCTTGACGTAGTTATTTGCTAGTATTTGCAGCCTCAATTCATCCAACTTGTTTGAGAGGGACATGGCATTAACGATGAATAGACTGGAGAGCGGTGGTTTGAATGGCTGCCTTCATAGCCTGGACAGTCCACCGGCCCTGCAGCCTTGCCTTTTCCTTCTCCCTCGATGCCGCCTGCGCTTCATCCCCAGAGGGGTAACAATCCACAGAGAGCCTGGTCTCCTCGCTATTTCCACCGGTATCTTATGCAAGTGGATGAATTTGCCAGTTACACTCTCAAAGTAACTTACTCCAATCATGTCAGCTGTAGATGTTATTCACTCAGCAGGTACTACACAACAAAACAAGAGACGTACAAAATATCCGTACACCACCGACCAGTGGCGCAACTGCGTGAGCAGGAGTTCCAAACATTTGGGATCAACTGAATGTCAACATGATGACAATTCTTTATGCTATGCTTATGCTATCTATATAAACACTTATCAGCCACTTCTTTATGCTTGTTCAGTTGCTCATTAACCCTTTAAAACCAGTCGGAGCGGGGACGCTCCGTTTTGCGTAACTATTTTTAAATCCCTGTAGAACCAGAACCGCGTAAGCTAGCGCATTTTTTTTTTTTACATATGAAACAGGAGGAGTTCTACTTACATCTTATGCCATCAGCTTGTCCTACGTCACGGTTTCCTTCAACAAATAGCTTTGCAAAATTTGCATAAAAATCACTTGCAGTAACAAAAACATAATATTCCAGAAACACGCTTTGCCGATCCGATCAGCTGTTCATAACATTTCCTATGTCGGAATAGACGTCAGCGCGAACTATCGCATGTCCGCCATTACTCGCCCGAAACCGGAAGTGACGTAATTTTCACGGAAAATGTAGTTTTTTACCTTATAAGCCTATACTGGTATTTTTAAAAGTCATGTTTGACGTTATGCTTTTCTTTATAGTTTCTGAGATGCTTAGAACTCACATTGCACTGCTGGAAATAGTTTATTTTGATGCATATGCTGGTTGTTTTGCAAATTTCTATTATAATATTTATTTTCGTTTTTCCTGCAGTATACAAAAATTGGTGTATCTCAAAAATAAAACTATGAAGACACTCAATATAAATTTCCTGTTGCTGGAAACTATTTTTTGTATTTACAGTTCTGAGGGATAAACCTCTTAAATTTCTCTAACTAGAAATATATGTAAAAAAAACAAAAACAAAAATGATTTTCAATTTTTTTGAAGTTTATTGCAGTTTTTTGCAATTTATGTAGTTACTATGGACTTACTGCATACATATTATTAAAATTTGGGCTATAACAGTTGTATTTATCTATAGCAACTTGAAATGCTCCCAAAAATGGCACTATAGCATGTAAAAATATAAAGATAAGATCTGTTGGACTTGGTTCTGTCACAGCTGGCGGGGTGAGCCATGTGGTGTAGGAGGAAAAGGACCCAAAATGCAGGCAGTTGACTGGTGATGAGAGTGATGTTTTAATTACAGAAGTGGAGTGACAGAACAGGCAGTGAGGAATGACGAACGACTGAAAAAACCTAGACTGGGAAAACTAAAAGACAAACCTAAGCATGAGACGGAGAGTGGAGAATGCAGAGAGACGACGTAACACTGAGAAACACAGACGATCCGACGACGAACAGAAGCCAACACACACTATAAATACACACTAGGTAATGAGGAGATGACATGCAGGGGTGGACACAGCTGACACTAATGGAAATGATTAGAAGCAGACCTACAAAGTAAAACCAGAAACACAGACTGTTTTACAACAAAACACGCAGGGACCTGAACGGAGCACAGAGGGGAGACACAGGTAGGGATAATAAACACGACAACCAACCCAAAGAATTAATACAGAATCAGAATAAACACCAAACACAAGATGAAACCAAAAAGGAACACAAAACACTGGGTCAGCGACCCAGGATCATGACAGGTTCTATGGTAGGTCTTAAAGGGTTAAAACAAATATCTAATAAACACACAATGTTTGTGCTCACAGTTGCAGATTTTATTGATATCTTGTGCATATAATGTCACTCAGTCTCCACTCAGAGCTGGTACCGGCACACCCCACACTGGTCTCACACCTCACCATAATAGAGAAGACTCTCATTAGTGGGATTGCCACACATTTGGGCTCACCCTCCACCCAGCAACACCCCTCCCCTGCACCTGAGCTGGGGACCACACCTCCACTACACATGGCAAAGCCAAAATGGATTTAGGCAAAGGGATATGATTGGGATAACCTCCTGAAGTTCAAACTGAATATATGAGAATTGGCAAGACAAGTGACTTTGAATTTGCAATGGTTGCTGGGATTGGTGGGTTATGTGAGCTGATTTACATGGATTTTACCAAAGCTGCACAATAGAAGATTTGAAAAATGTTACTGCAACACAAGGACCCAACACTGTGCAGGCAGGGCTGCTTTGATCTGACTGTAGACATTAAAAAGTCCTTGGGAAAGATGTTAGCTGATTAGAGAGTTACAGACCCGTGACACTCTTACTCAGTTAGCTAGTGGCTAATGACCAATGTTCTCGCTAAGCTGCGCGCGTGCACAATTGCGCACTGCTGGCACGGTCTCTGCGCACAGAAAATCTGCGTTGCGCACAAAAAAAAAAAATCTAACCTGAATCGAAATTAAAATTAATACTTTAACAATTCTGTTTTGCAGTGTTAGTCAGTAAGTGACTGGCTGCTCCTGTATGGGATTAGAACGATGCCACCTTATCCCATAGTCCAGCCACTAATGCTCTTCACATTCATATATATGCAGCTAATCAACGTCATTGACAGGCTATGACAGCGTCCTTATGTGCCGACACCGGTGTTTTAGCTAGCAAAGCGGCGTGGCTGATGTGGAGTGAAGCCACGTTAATGACAACGTGTACAACCATTGGAGAGGTGAGCAGGACAGACGGAACAATTGAGGGAAAAAGTGTGGACTTTATACCAGTTTTTAAATTGTGTTGATAGGCCACGTAAAACCAGAGTTATGATAAAAATATCTGCAATGTTTGGTTTTCTTCCTGAATACTGTCGTTGTTTATATTTACTGCGGGAAGAAAAACTGTGTTTTATAAGGAAAACGCTCAAAAGCCTGTGAGCAAAAACAAAACCAAAAAACCCCCCACCCTTTCCTATTGGTGGAAAAATGTACCATGTCGACCAATTCAAAAAATGATATGGCAACATGGCATTGATTGTTTAGGGAGGGGGGAAGTTTTAGAAGTGACGGCGGTGTTTGAGATGTGAGAGATTTGTGACGTTTAGCACAAATCTTGTGTAGTTAGTGTGTAGTTAGTGTGTAGTGTAGTCAATAGTTTTGTTGTGTGTGTCAGAACAATGAGGCGACTGCTAAATGTTACAGGTGTTACAGGAGTGATACATCTCCTGTTGTCAGGCCTGCAGGTATCAGGCTGTTGTTTTACTTTATCTCATTATGGACACAAATTATTTTTGGAGTGGCACAAATGATTTGTGTGGCATCAGATTTGATGCAGAACAGCTGATTGTTCTGTAAATAGTTCGAAATGTTTATTTTAAAAAAAATACTTGAATGCATTTGTAGATAAACAGCTGCAAAAACTTTGTTGTTTGTGTAACCCATGTGAAATACAGGGCTGCAAAATCCCTTTTTGTTATTTAAGGCTATAGCCTGTTATTGTCACAAGGGGGTGCTGTGATGCAGTCTTGTGTTCTGACGACCTTGCGTCTAGTGCGCAGGAAGCATTACTTGTCTCTTCCTGTGAGATCTTCCCTCTGATGGCGGTCAAGTGCGTGTCGGAGCGCATGGAAAATAATATTTTGGTATGCAATGCTGCAACCCGGTTAATGAGACCAGATTGTTTTATGTATAAATGCTAATAAGCTACTGTTTTATTAGGCCCCGAACTCTGACCACAAAGGAATAACATCTGTCAAGTTATTTGTGTTGGAAAATCCCGGTGAGTCACGTGCTTTTGTTAGCTACCTGTTAAGTTAGATAATGTATTTCACTAGCCGATTCAGCTCAGAAACCTTTGAACAAAAACCAATCGGGAGCTATGAGAATCTGGTGTGTTGTTTTGCTTCTCTTGTTGTTCTTTACAGTGTGTTTATAAGTGTTGAATGCTTTGAGCTAACAATGTTTTACTGGCGATGCTAGCTGCTAATAGCTGTTAGCCACCCCACCGCCCGAAGCCATATTCCGATCGGGGAGGTATTCAGATAGAAGCACTAGCTCTGTATATATTAGAATGGTTATGTCTTAATAGATATGAGCATATTACAAGTTTAATAGTATTTGCATTGTGAATTAAGTCACATTTGCTTGTAAGCCTTAAGGATCAATGTCACTTTCATTGCTATGTCTGTTTATATTACTGTTTAAGCTGCTGATGTTCTTTTTTGTGATATAATTTTGATAAAATAGTTGATACTGGTACAAACAAGTTACTGTAACCCTTGTAACTTGGTCAAGCTAAAGAGAATGCCATTTGTTATTAATACATTTGGAAAAGAAGTTAATGAGCTCATGTTAAGTACGCAAGATGGGAAAGAAATTGATTGTTCTGCACTGTTTGTGTAGATTGGTTTTTTTGAACTACCAGAAAGGATTCTGGAGAACCACTGACGGCGAGAACAGCCCAAATGAGATCCTGGATGATCGTGAAATGGTGTGGCCAGCCATGCGATCGGATTGTGGATCTTGCCTGAGAAACTGATTCAAGCAACCCTGGATTTCAGATAAGCCCTATGCACTACTTTTCCTACCCGGATAATAGGGTCTGCACACTGACAATTCCCCTACAGTACACCTGTTTGGGTTTCAACGACTTTAAAGGACAATTCAGACTGGACAATTCAAACTTCACAAGAGGAACACTTTAATCTGTTTCATTCATTCAAAAGAGCTCTGATACAATTCAGTATAAGTCTTCCATTTAAGTGTCTTTATTTTATTTTGTTCTGTTTTGCATCTATTCACCTTAAAACGCACTATTAGTGTGCAATTTGGTTTATTGTGTTGTACATGTTATGAATGGTACTGAGGCAATAAAGGTCCCAGTTATTCACTTCCAAGCCAACTCCTTTTGTGAGTCTCCAAAACAAAACCTCCTTCTGAACCTGGAAAGATGTCTAGGGTCTCTATTTGAGGTGAAAGTGTACTGGTCCTGAGTAGAGGCGCTACATTTGCATAACTCTTTTTATGCTAATTTTTTAAAGAACTAACTATATAATTAATTGCCCAACATTGATCATTAAATACTGCATTTTGCAGACAGAGAGTTACAGGACTCTATCCCAGACCACAGACTCATAATACAAGTCAGAGCTTTATTAAAAAAGAAAACAACTGTGTTTTCAAAATTGGAGTTCAAGTTATTTTTACTTCCAATAGTGTTAACATACTACACAGGTCATGAACAAGATGTTTTTTTGTAATTTTCCTTGTAAGTGGGCTAAAGCAGTTAATTAAAAGTAGTCTAACATAAATGTAAATGCTGTAATTTGATTATTTTAATAAACCATGTAACTTGGATGGATTCGATGCTGACGTGACCACAGTGCACACGTCTGCTGTTGCTCACAGTGGTCCAAGGGATCGCTCAGGGAGTTTGTGTGTTCGCTCAGACACATGAACTATTAGAGGGAACATGGCTAATGACCACCACTACTTGTGCATTTAATTAAAGAACAGGTAATCTTTTGCGACCCTATTGCACAGTGCACACACAGCATGCTCATTTGTTTCAATTTGTCAGTTGGCACAACTTAACAACGTGTACATAATAACCTATCACTCCTCTATGCTATAGACTATAGTGTATGCTGTACACCCTACTTACTGGTTTCTGTTGCATTGGTCTGTATCTTCCAGTTAAATTGTGTGTTTTCCCTACAGCTCTGCACCAAAAATGGACGTGCTCTTTGCAAGCTCAATCCAGGCTTATAAATAGAGCGTTCTGCTGTCAAGGGTGAGCATTGCTTAATGGTCATCAGGTGACTGATGCAAGCCATATCCTTTTATTTATCATGTTGCCATCTTGTTGTTGAGGAACAAAGGCAGGACCACCCCCGACACACACACACACACACACACACACACACACACACACACACACACAATTCAAATAAACAAAAAAGCTTCAAGAAACTGAGTTTCACTGACTGTTACATGTTCAAGGAGACTGCAACAAATGGCAAATGATTTGGAGGAGTACACATCATCTGTGACCAGCTACATCAGGAAGTGGTTCAGTGATGTCACAGTCTCCAAGACGATCATAATAAGCTCCAACCAGAAACTGTGGATGACTACAGAAGCGCATGAGCTGCAAAAGTCTTGAGACTCTGCCTTCAGAGCAGGCAACAAGGCGGCTGGGAACAGCGAGTGCAAAACTATCTCGAGCCATCAGAGCAGCAAAGCGCACACATGGCAGAAGAATTTACATTAACTTCCAGGACAGCAGTGATACGTGGCACATGTGGCAGGGCATCCAGGCCATCACCAACTACAGGAAGACGACACCTGCCTGCAAGGGTGACTCTTTCCTACTAGATGTGTTGAACAACTTTAATGCACGGTTTGACACTCAGAATGACCTTGGTGAGAATGTCCACCCCGTCTCACAACAATCAGGTTCTGTGTCTGACCTCGGCTAATGTAAGGAAAACTATTCGTTACCCCACAGAAAGCTGCTGGTCCGGATAACATTCCTGGAAGAGTGTTCAGAGAATGCGCAGACCAGCTGACAGATGTCCTCACTGACATCTTCAGCCTCTCCGTGACCACTGCTGTCGTCCCAACATGCCTCAGGGTCACCACTATCATTCCTATACCAAAGAAGTCCTCAGTGTCCTGCCTGAGGCGACTACCATCCCTTGCACTCACACCCATCATGATGAAGTGCTTTGAGAGGCTCATCATGAAGCACATTAAGACCTGGCTACCACCCACACTGGACCAACTGCAGTTCGCCTATCGCCCAAACCGGTCAGCAGATGATGCCATCGCCACCACCCTACCTTCTTGCCCTTATCCACCTGGACAATGAAGACACATATGTATGAATGCTGTTCACAGACATCAATTGAGCACTCAATGCAATCATTCCTCAGCATCTGATGAGAAAACTGAGCCTACTGGGCCTGAACACCTCTCTCTACAATTGGATCCCGGACTTTATGACTGAGAGACTTCAGTCCGGATCAGTAACAGCATCTCCAACACCACCACACTGAGCACTGGAGCCCCTCAGGTCTGTGTGCTCATCCCAATGCTGTTCACTCTGTTGACTCACAACTGTGCAGCAATGCCCAGTTTGAACCACCTCATTGGGTTTGACACAACTGTGGTGGGTCTCATCAGTAAGAATGATGAGTCAGCATACAAAGGGGAGATGCAACAGCTAATGGACTATTTTAGAGTCAGCAACTGACTTCAGGAGAACATGGAGACAGCACTGTCTACTTAACATTGGGGCGCCTCTGTCAGTGTGCCCCAGAGTGGCTGTGGCTACAATGTAGCTTGCCATCACCAGTGTGTGAATGTGTGTGTGAATGGGTGGATGACTGGTTGTGTAAAGCGCTTTGGGGTCCTTAGGGACTAGTAAAGCGCTATACAAATACAGGCCATTTACCATTTACCATGTATCCTCTGTGGAGGTCATCAAGAGCACCAAATTCTTTGGATTCCACCTGGCGGAGAACCTCTCCTGGTCCCTCAACACCACCTCCATAACTAAAAACACCCAACAGCATCTCTACTTACCACAGAGACTGAGGGAAGCCCATCTCTCACCGTCCATTCTCACTACCTTCTACGGAGGGAATATTGAGAGTGTCCTGAGCAGCCGCATCACTGTCTGGTAAGGTAACTGCACCGCATCTGATCGCAATACCGTAGAACTGATAGTGAGAACAGCTGAGAACATAATTGGAGCATCTCCATCCCAGACCCTTAATGAAACCCACTGAATCCGCAACCCACCAGCATTGTGGATAACCCCACACACCCCTAACACACACTCTTCACCCCACTGCCTTCTGGCAAGTGCAACGGGAACATTCGGGCCCTCACTACCAGACTGCGAAATAGTTTAGTCACCCAGGCCATCAGACTCCTGAACACTCAGTGGCTGTACTCACACAAACATTCACGCATACTTTCATATGTTATATGTCAAATGTAGCACCATGGTCTTGGAGGGACACTGTCTTGTTTCACTGTGAAGACATGGTTGGAATGAAAATAAAGCCACTTGACTTGACACTAATGCCACCTGGCACTGGACCATCCACTGGACCAGATCTGGGGCACCCTTTTGGTTGTGACCAATTAAAGGACTGGTCAAAGCCAGGAATGAAAAAGCAGTAGTAACAACTAGCCCCAAGAACGACCTCATCTCCCTTTTCTTTTTTTTTCTTTTTTTTTAGCTTTGGCACACAGGCAGGATGCAATGGCTGCTGTTTTATCCATCCAGGTGCGCAGCAGCATGTGAAGCACGTGAATATAGCACCCTGTTCACGAGGTGCAGGAATGTTCAGGGCTCTGAAGAAACTGAACAGATGTGTGGCAAATTGATCTGAACCACAGGGAGGCCATTTTTGACATAGAATTCTGCCATAATCCCTTGTTTAAGTCTTGAAAACCCAAGCAGTGCCTAACTGATCATGTCAATATGGACTAAAACATTCAGAAGAATGTTTCCTGAACCATTAACCACAAAGATTAAAACTGCTCTTGAGGCAAAAATTGGTCCAAGATGACACTATCAAGATTTAAAGTACCAAATAAAGCAGTCACTGTATATGATAAATTTAAATGATTTCAAATTGAGTGATTGTTTTTTAACTTTTCATTTTTTCAATCACAATATTTTCAGTCGTAGTGTTACTAAGACTAAGACTAACACTTTCTTCTCTTTTGCAAAAATGGACTAAAAAAAAAAACTTTCAGTATTTTCCTCACTATTATTTTTTGCTAGTATTTGTAACACAAAAGCAAATTCTATATCTTTTCAAGCCTGTTTTTGTGGGGCATATACATCTGTTTCTCTTATCAAATAGCATCACCACTGAGTACACTTCAGTGACAAAGATTAAATAAATGTTGAAATGTTACACTACTGTTAAAGTGATGTTTTTATTGCTTATTGCCACCAGAGCAACACATTTTAAGCAGATATGGCAAATATTACAATTGAACACATTCTCTACCTTTTGAGTATACCTGAATTACAATGCTGAGCAGATACATTTAAAAACGAATGTTTAAATATCAGAGTACCTTTACTTTATGTATAGTAACATTTACTGTTACTGACTGAAAATATCTTCAGTGTCTCTGGTGATTCCCTGAGTGGGCGGAGGACCCCTAGAAGAGGTTTCAAATGTTCACTATCCCAGCAGCGTCCACCAAATTGAGCACAGGAAACAAGAACTAGTCTAAAAGCTGCATCAAACACAGCATTAGTCTGAACTGGTTTGTTGTTCCGCCCACTGACAGTAAACTGAAACAGTGAGGCTTGACTTGATGCAAAAGACACTCAGCTTCTTTAGAATGACTTTTGTAATACTAGATAATTGCATTCAGACAATAAACTAATTAAAATTAAAATATTTTTATCAGCACAGAGACACCCCTGTTCATTTCAGTTAAGCTTCAGTCTTCTGTATACAGCAAGACGACATGGAGGTCAGTGCTCTCTGCATCAGACTGTGTGAGTACTATTTCTATTTCTACGTTATTCTAATAATAAAATTAAAGTTATTCGTGCTGATAAAAAATATGATCGTTTTATTTGTTTTATACTATACTAAGAAGGCTATTGCATTTTGTGGACTATGTATGAGTTGTAATAATAAAAATACTTTTGAACTTTTAGTACATTTAGCAATCATACAGTATGTGTTTTAGTTACTGTGTAGCTCTTTTTGTTCTCTCTTCAGTGATGAGCATCATGACTCTGCTGTTTGTACAGGATCAGAAAGTTGGTGAGTACCAGCTGTTTGATCATCTATATCAGTTCAATCATTGTTTAGATGCATTATGGTGGTTTTAGTAGTAGGGTTTAGTAAAACTCTAAACTGATAGTTTTTTCTTTTTTCTTTTTCTTCAGATGCAGTTTCTCTTCGCATCGTTCCAAACAGATTGCAGTTCTTTGAATATGAATCACTAACATTTCACTGTGAAGGAGTCAAATATTGTGACGTTGTGCATAAATTCAGAGGGAAAATAAAATCATGTAGTGAAGTTACTGAGACAAGACCAACAGGATCATCCTGCCGTGTTAAAATTGTTTATACAGACAACAATGGAGAGTACTGGTATGAGCCTGAAGCAGGGAGAAGGAGTAATATTATCAACCTCTCTGTTACTGGTACTTAAACAAACATTTTATGAAATTTATTTTCATAGAATTTGATTTCATGTATTTAATTATCAAATGCATTTCATTTAGCTGGTCCTGTGATCCTGGAGAGTCCTGCTGTTCCTCTGTTAATGGAAGAAACGGTGACTCTGAGCTGCAGAATGAAAAATCCTTCCACCAACTTCAAAGCTGATTTCTACAAAAATGGACGTCTCATCCATAGAAGCTTCACAGGAAACATGACCATCCACAGGATTTTCAAATCAGATGAAGGATTTTACAAGTGTAAAATCTCAGGAGTTGGAGAATCACCAGAGAGCTGGCTGAAAGTCACAGGTGAGACACTGAGATGTTTTAAAATAATGTGTTTCTACATAAATAACATATGATTTGGGGGAGGCTGTTGCACAGTAGGTAGAGCAGGTTATCTGTTGATCAGAATGTTGGTGGTTCAATTTCTGGCTCCCCCAGTCTGCATAAGCTGAAGATGCTCTCCGATGCATCCAACCGAATGTGAATTGCTATTGTGAAAGGGTGAATGTGACATATTGTATAAAGCTCCAGAAGAGTAGAAAAGCTCTGTATAAGAATCACCTCTTTAAACAAAGAGGTTAAATCTGTTTGTATGATAATTTTTGAAATACTTTGAAGTTTCCAGTGTGCAAATCTAAATTGCAAATTTAAACCACTAAAACAGGTGTGCTAAACTTTCCATAGGAAAGTCTGGCACACCTGTTTTAGAAGCTTTAAGTTGTTTTGAAAGATTTTGAATGTCATTGTCAAGAAGCTAAAGAAGCTTCTCTCATTTAAAGATTCTTTTCTAACCATCATTTACTCTCTCAAACTTTAAAATACACACGTAATCTAGACAATAACGTGTGCCATTCCTCATCTGCTGCCACACCTTGCATCATTACCACCATTTTAGTCAGTGCTCTGTTGGTGGCAGTGGGACTGCATCACTTTGGCAAAGGTTACTGGAAGAGAGGTAATGAAAATTTTTATTATTATCATTATTGTTTTTATTATTAAGTGGAAACTTTTTACATAAAAGTGAATGTCATGGACTAAAAGACTTGAAGCAAGAAATCCTTATATTTTTTATCGTGTTTAAAAAACAAAACACAAAACTTTTTCTTTCTTTTTTTTATGTATCTTGATAGAGTCCGGCACAGTGGATGCAGACAGAGAAATATATGCTGCTGTAAGAAAGACAGGAGGTATTTTACTGAGAAACAATATCACAAAATTACTTCTGTGAAGAAAAGTTTCACCCTTTTTTCTCATGTGGTGTTGTCTGTACCTTTATTCAACGCATATGTATTATGTATAAATGTGAGTGATAATTTGAGCTTCCAAAACTTACGCCTCAAATGAAAACCACATAGAATATAATTTTAAAGCTCTTCTTTTAGACACATGCTGTATTTCATACAGTTCAAAATAGTTACATGTGACATAAATGACAACTTCAGTTTTGAATTCAGCTTCAAAATTAAGTTGAATCATATTGCTTTCTCTTTTCGACGATAGCATTCAGTGACTAGCATTAAGTGTCTCACAAAGTGTTGTACTGCAGGAGAAAAAAAATGCAGAATACAACCAAGAATTTTACCATTTGACAACCAATTAAACCAAAAAATATATGATGGAGCAGTTACAAATTTAAAACAAAATAAACATAAAAGTCATTACAAAATATCAGACTTTTTGGGGGAAAGAGTATATTTTGTACATTAAATCTAATACAAGTCACTCAGAAGTGTAAAGTGTAATATCTTTGTTTTGTACAAAGGCAGCATTAAAAAACCAAGAAGCTGTTATGAGCATCTGACATTCTTGTGTTCAAAGTGGAATTACCAGACAAACATCAGAAATTCAAATAGAAATTTAAATTTTTAGTTAACTCAGTACTTCTTAGAAGCACCTTGCATAATGGTGGGCCCATGTAGGAACGACACTGATTTTCTTTCCAACCCTGAATTTCCAATTTTCCAAAAATTGTAAACCTAATGAATACATTGAATAACAGACAGGGATCATCACTAATATTGCTGTGGTTATTATTTCCCTCATTCCACTGTCCTTCTTACAAGATGAAGATACATTGCCCTCTAAACCTCGTTGCCACAGCGTAGGCCTTGGTGATACTCAACCACAAGGTAAGACTAATTGTGATTTAAAGCCATTTCCTTTATAGCATTGAGACAGAAAAATAATTTGAAATAACAAATGTTTTTTTTTTTTTTTAATTGTGTAAAGTCTTTTTGCTATCAATTCATTTATTTCCATCATGTGTCAAAGCAGAAGCTGGAACCAGCACAGAGATGTACTCAGCAGGTCCCTGCAAACCCAAAGCAGAGGATCCCCTCAATTCCACTAAACCACAGGTAAGACTGGGAACAGGGATAACTTATGTGATGCATTCACACAATATGTGTTGGATAATAGAGATGTATAAGTCTGGGATTGGTAAAACTGACAGCTTCATAATATTCAATTTATGGTGATGTATATATGTAAAAATGCTGATTTCACTACATAGAATAAGAAAAGTAATTTGTTACACTGAACATGCTTGTTTGGGAACTACTCAAAGAAGTGAATATTGGTGTGTAATATGCACCATAGTCACTTTTTGTCTGTTCTGTGTTTTTAATTGTGTCTTCTACACTTCTTTTGTGTCTTACAGGTTGCTGAGAGAGCGCCGCCTGAAAAAATAGTCACATCTGAATGAGACCAAAAACAAAGAAGCATTTTCACATATTGGTTTTGTTACTAAGAAAGTTGTACATTATCATCTTAGTTTGGTGTTCAAGTCCATAAACTGCTTTAGCTTATTTTCTTGTTCAATCAGATCCGGCTAGTTACCTTTCCCATGTTGTTACAACTAGATCTAAAGTTTGAATACAAGCAAAGGCACCTGCCTGATAATTAGAAGTTCATCTTTAACCAACGTGGTCGATCTTCTTTCCGTTTTTAGACATGTATGAATGCTGTTACAATAAAAGAGGTACTGCAGCTTTTAAAAGGGCCCACTGTGGTCAACCGCTACTTTCAAAGTGTCACATTACATTTTCCCAAAAGTTTTCCCGAGTTTGTGGTCAGCAATGAAGTATAACTACAAAGTTAGATAATGAGCATGTCATGGTCTGTTTTCGGGCAGGCAGGAAAATGACCCAATATGCTTACTCAAACAAAGAGGTGAAACTTAAACTCGAAATGGCAGCTCTATTGCTGGACACTAGACAAAACAAAACCTAAACTGATGGCTAGAATCGGTGCATGAAACATAACACACAGGCTAGTATGAGGGACTACGCGACAACAAACAGGCACACACAGACACTAAATACAAAAGGGGAACAGGGTAAAGAGCAAACACCTGGGAGACATGGATGAAACTAATTACATAGATGAGACGGGGAGAGCAAACAGAACATTACGCACACAGACTGAAGACTACTAAAGTAAAACAGGAAGTATGCTGAACTAACTCATGAGGAGACACTATGACTGACATGACAGAGGGAACCCACAGGAGGGTCCAGGGTAGGCACAGAACAAAGCGGCTCAAAAAAACAAACAGACACCCAAACAGCCAACTCAAAATACTGGGTCAAAATGACCGAGAACTGTAACAGAGCATGACTTTAACTGACTTTAAGTGTGGTCCAGCTAGAACTGCATGATAGTTTGAATTACTTGTTGTGCTTTGGAAATCACAGCAAAATATGGAGAATGTCTTTTCATTCCACATATTTCACATACAAGGGTCAGTACTAAAGGCAGAAACATGTGTGTGGGAAAGACGGCTGTGTTATCTACCCTGGAACACCACGATTTATTGATTCAGATGTGGATGACACCTCGGTGAAAATCAAATCTCAGGACGTACCACAATTTGCTGATCACATTAACTCCGTAGACCAACACAACATTCTCCAGTGAAAATATGAAACGTGTCAGGTTAGCCTTCGTAGACTGTGAGATTTCCATCAGTAATGGGGGACGTTTAAAAGTTGTCTACCGCGAATCAAAGCATACAGATCAGTATTTAAGGCCTGACTCTCATCATCTACTGAAACACAAACTGGGTGTCATCAGGACGCTACAACACAGAGCAAAAACCATCCCCACAGACACAGCAGGCAGGGAAGCAGAAGAACATCGCCTCAAGAAAGCCCTGAGTAAATGTGGTTATCACAGCTAAACACTTGTCAAAGCTAGAAAGGCACTCAAAGAAAGCTCCAGGTGCTCCAGGAAAGAAGACTCTTGCAAAAACTCTTAATGACCCCATTGTCCAGTGAAGATATGAATAGTAGCAGGTTGGCCTTCTTAGACTGTGAGAATTCCCTCTGTAATGGGGGACATTTAAAAGTTGATGTCTATTGTAAATCAAAGCATACAGATCAGTATTTAAGGTCTAACTCTTGTCAACCACTGAGGTTGTCTCGTCAACCACAGCCTCTTGACACTTTTTTCTTCTTTATATTTACAAGCAAGTAATGTGTTTCCATTCTCTTAACCCATCTAAGCAAAACATCCAGCGTACATCATTAGCCATACACCAAATATGGGCACAAAAAGGTTTGTCACATGGAATGTGTAGGATTAAAGAAATTATTTTACTGCTACTGTTCATAACCATCATCTTTATCGTTGCATTAATTATCATTTCATCAAAGCATTTATTGAAGCTGTTGGCATTATGTTATAATTTGTATTACAGGGGTTATTATAATCACATATTAACATGTTTATTACAGGTGCAGTTATAACCACTTTAAATCGTTGAGTTAAATCTATAATCTTAAAAGCTTATATGCTGAGTATATTGTTACAGTAAAAATAGTAGCGGAGCAAAGGCCTCAGTGTATTCAGCAACATGTTGCACTAGAGTTTACTTGACAACAGGTGACAGAAGGAGGACGAGTCCATGGGGACCTCAAAGGCCTGAGATCATCACCATATTTGGAAGAGGATGCCAGAAAGGGGAACTGTGTCTCTTAAAATTGATCATTGTCTGTAAAAGACAATGATCAATTTTAAGAGATAAATGAGGCAAATAATGTTCTTAAGATGCAAATTATGTGCTTGTAAACGCAAGAGGGGGCGTTATAATACCCTGATATTATAAAAGCAATCTGAAGTGAATTTTTGGGCGGAGATTTAAAACTGATGTTTTGCAGTTTACATCTCCCCACGCTGTGTGTATTCATTAAAATCAATTGTTTTGATCAAGCTCTTCTGGACCATCGTTGTTTTATTCTCATCCTCAATATCGGACCCTTAACAAATGTAAATGGAGCTGGCACCAGAGAAAAGCGGTTAAAGATATTTAACCAGCTCAAAACACTACAGGCAGACATTGTTTTATTACAAGAGACTCACAGGCCTGTCACAGGTTTAAACTTAAAATACCTGAGTTTCCTAACGTGTTCACACCCTGTTATATTTCTAGACGAAGGGGGGTAGCAATTTTAACTCTTTAAGACCTACCATAGAACCAAGTCCACCAGAGTTTATATTTTTACATGCTGTAGTGCCATTTTTGGGAGGATTTCAAATTGCTATATATCAATACAACCATTGTAGCCCAAACTTCAATAATATATATGCATTAAGTGCATAATAACCACACAAATTGCAAAAAAGTGCAATAAACTACAAAAAAATTTAAAATCGTTGTTGTTGGGGGTTTTTTTTACATATATTTCTAGTTAGAGGTTTATCCCTTAAAACTGTAAAAACAAAAAAGTTGCACAAAATAGTTTCCCAACAACAGGAAAATTATTTTGAGTTATTTTTATATTATATTTTTATATACTGCAGGAAAAACGAAAAAAAAAATATTATAACAGAAATTTGCAACAACAAAAAAAAACAGCATATGCATGAAAATAAACTATTTCCAGTGGTGCAATATGAGTTCTAAGCATCCCAGAAACTATACAGAAAAGCATACCGTCAAACATGACTTTTAAAAACACCAGTGTAGGCTTATAAGGCCCCGAAGGTAAAAAACTACATTTTCCGCGAAAATGTCCCTTCCGGTTTCGGGCAGGTAATGGCGGACATGCTGTAGTTCGCGCTGACGTCTATTCCAACATAGAAATTGTTATTAACAGGTGGTCAGATCGTCAAAGCGTGTTTCTGGAATATTATGTTTTTGTTGCTGCAAGAGCTTTTTATGCAATTTTTGCAAAGCTATATGTGGAAGGAAACCGTGACCTAGGGCAAGCTGATAGCATAAGATGTAAGTACAACTCCTACGGTTTCTTATGCAAAAAAACTCAAAAATATTGTGCTAGCTTACGCGGTTGCAGTTCTACAGGGATTTAAAAATAGTTGTGGAAAACGGAGCATGCCCACTCCGATCGGTTTTAAAAGGTTAATACATAAAAATGTTAATTTTGCAGTATTCGATACAGTTATAGATCCAGAAGGTAGATTCCTAATTGTTAAACTATCTATACTTAACAAAAAGCTATGTATTGTAAGTATATATGGTCCAAATGTTGATGAATCCCCATTTTCAACCTTTTTTAGTGCACTCTCTGAACACCTGATTGCACACTTGTTCTTGGAGGCGACCTCAACCTGGGACTAAATGAAGAAATGGATACGCTCAACACAACAGGAGCTCGGCGCAACTGGCAGTCCACAAATATAATGAAACAGTATATGAGCAATTTTGGTCTTTGCAATGCATGGCGCTCCCTTCACCCCAGCAGTAAGGAATATTCTTTCATCTCACATGTTCATCACTCCTACTCTCGTCTGGATTCTTTCCTAGTCAGCAGCTCACTGCTGAGTGACATTTCAGACACTGAGATCAGCCAACATGCTCCTGTATCTCAGACAAGAATACATAAGAGGAACGCTACACCAAGTAAAAACTGTAGATTCAACACATCCCTACTCAAAGATGAAGACCTTATTAAATATTATTAAAAAAGACTGGACTATATTTAGACTATAATGGCACTCCTGGAACATCAGCATCTGTTCTATGGGAAGCAGGGAAAGCTTTGATGAGAGGTAAAATAATTTCTTTCTCATCAGATAAAAAGAAACAAGAAAACAAAAATATTCAGGAACTAGAAAAAAAAAGCCATTAAATCCTTAGAAGAAGCCTAAGTGTCCGACCAAGATCAGAAAACAATGAACGAATTATGCAAAACAAAACTAGCATCAAATGAAATTATTAATAAATAAACCCAATTGCTAGTACAAAGACTTCGCTTGCAGAAGTTTGAACACAGTAACAAATCTGGTCAATTTTATCTACCCAGTTAGAGAGAAAGAAAGAAAAAAAACAACAACGACTATATGTGCTGTTAAAGATTTATCTAGGAATACAATAAATGTCCCTGAAAGAATAAACAGCATTTTTAGGGATTTCTTTGAAAATTTATAGTCACCACAAGTAAACCTGTCTAAAAATGAACTTGATACAGTGGTTTGCAAAAGTATTCGGCCCCCTTGAACTTTTCCACATTTTTCAACATTACAGCCACAAACATGAACCAATTTTATTGGAATTCCAGGTGAAAGACCAATACAAAGTGGTGTACATGTGAGAAGTGGAACGAAAATTATACATGATTCCAAACATTTTTACAAATAAATAACTGCAAAGTGGGGTGTGGGTAATTATTCAGCCCCCTGAGTCAATACTTTGTAGAACCACATTCTGCTGCAATTCCAGCTGCCAGTCTTTTAGGGTATGTCTCTACCAGCTTTGCACATCTAGAGACTGAAATCTTTGCCCATTCTTCTTTGCAAAACAGCTCCAGCTCAGTCAGATTAGATGGACAGCGTTTGTGAACAGCAGTTTTCAGATCTTGCTACAGATTCTCGATTGGATTTGGATCTGGACTTTGACTGGGCCATTCTAACACATGGATATGTTTTATTTTAAACCATTCCATTGTTGCCCTGGCTTTATGTTTAGGGTCGTTGTCCTGCTGGAAGGTGAACCTCCGCCCCAGTCTCAAGTCTTTTGCAGACTCCAAGAGGTTTTCTTCCAACATTGCCCTGTATTTGGCTCCATCCATCTTCCCATCAACTCTGACCAGCTTTCCTGTCCCTGCTGAAGAGAAGCACCCCCAGAGCTGATGCTGCCACCACCATATTTGACAGTGGGGATGGTGTGTTCAGAGTGATGTGCAGTGTTAGTTTTCCGCCACACATAGCGTTTTGCATTTTGGCCAAAAAGTTCCATTTTGACCTCATCTGACCAGAGCACCTTCTTCCACATGTTTGCTGTGTCCCCCACATGGCTTGTGGCAAACTGCAAACGGGACTTCTTATGGTTTTCTGTTAACAATGGCTTTCTTCTTGCCACTCTTCCATAAAGGCCAACTTTGTGCAGTGCACGACTAATAGTTGTCCTATGGACAGATTCCCCCACCTGAGCTGTAGATCTCTGCAGCTTGTCCAGAGTCACCATGGGCCTCTTGGCTGCATTTCTGATCAGCGCTCTCCTTGTTCGGCCTGTGAGTTTAGGTGGACGGCCTTGTCTTGGTAGGTTTACAGTTGTGCCATACTCCTTCCATTTCTGAATGATCGCTTGAACAGTGCTCCGTGGGATGTTCAAGGCTTGGGAAATCTTTTTGTAGCCTAAGCCTGCTTTAAATTTCTCAATAACTTTATCCCTGACCTGTCTGGTGTGTTCTTTGGACTTCATGGTGTTGTTGCTCCCAATATTCTCTTCTGAGGCCGTCACAGAGCAGCTATATTTGTACTGACATTAGATTATACACAGGTGCACTCTATTTAGTCATTAGCACTCATCGGGCAATGTCTATGGCCAACTGACTGCACTCAGACCAAAGGGGGCTGAATAATTTCGCACTCCCCACTTTGCAGTTATTTATTTGTAAAAAATGTTTGGAATGATGTATGATTTTCGTTCCACTTCTCACATGTACACCACTTTGTATTGGTCTTTCACGTGGAATTCCAATAAAGTTGATTCATGTTTGTGGCTGTAATGTGACAAAATGTGGGAAAGTTCAAGGGGGCCGAATACTTTAGCAAGCCACTGTATGTTACTGACATTGTAACTCTTCCAAAATTACTAGACACTCAAGCAATGGCACTGGATTTGCTACTGACACCAGGTGAACTCCAGGAAGGCCTGATAAGTATGCCCAATAATAAAGCTCCATGTCCAGCTTTATTCTGCTTTCCAGCAGAATTCTACAAACAATTCTGGTCAATTCTGGAACCTGTATTCCACAGCATGTTAGAGGAGATCAAGAAAAATGTCAGACTACCACCAAATTCTGCCAATATTAGTCTCCTGCTAAAACCAGGCAAAGACCCTGTATTTTCCTCAAGCTATCGTCCAATATTTCTTATTGATGTAGACCTCAAAATAATCTGCAAAGCTCTCTCAAAAAGATTAGAGAAGATACCCCCCTGCCCTTTTTAATTAATCCTGACCAAACTGGTTTAACCTCCTAAGACCTGAACTCTTCCACGGCATGCATTTTTAATTTCTCTTTGATATTTGGGCATATTGGGACCTGATGAATGTAAAAACAAAGAATCGTCAGATTTTTTTTTAACCTAATTTTTGTTACTAACAAAAATGAGAGCCACATATGAGGATATTCGTTTAAAATTTCGATAGAACAGTAGCAATATAATGTCTTTGTATGCAGATATCAGGCCCTTGTAGAGCAAAATTGAGCATTTTGGTCTAAATTACCCAAAATGTGATGTCTACATATGTGAACGCCAGGTCCTAGGAGGTTAATAAAAGGTAGGCATTCATCAATAAATACATGTAGATTACTTAATTTAATAGACTACTCGTGCAGTAAAAATATTGAAACCACAATATTGTCTCTAGATGCAGAAATAGCATTTGACAGAGTTAATGGGAAATTTCTATTTGCAACTTTGCACAAATTTGGTTTTGGAAACTCTTTCATAAACTGGCTATTATATAATTCCCAACAGCTTGTGCCAGAACAAATGACCAACCATCCTACAGCTTCAGCTAGCATCAGCAATTAGACAGGCTACAACAATTAAGGGCATAAAAAGGGGGCTAGAAAGTAGAAGATAAAATCAGTCTCTATGCGGATGATGTGTTGCTTTACTCCAAAACTCACAAACCAACCTTTCTGAGGTAATTACACTAATAAACTCGTCCTCAAGAGTTTCAGATTATTCAATTAACTGGTCAAATTCTACAGTTCTTCCAATTTATTGCTCCTTCCATAATTCTTCTTCTACCCCACTACAATCTTGAAATATTATATGTTTATGTATTAATGTCTCTACTAAGCTTGCAGATTTAACTAAATTAAACCATATCCCACTTCTAAAGAAAGTAGAACGCGATCTGGCTAGATGGAAATGTCTACCCATATCACTCATGGGAAGGGTCGCCGCTGTAAAAATGATGGTCTTGCCAAAAATAAATTATTTATTTTCAATGATCCCGAACAAACCAGCACAAGATTGGTTCAGATCTCTGGATTCATATATTTCTAAATTCCTTTCCTTATCAGCTTAAAAATGCTACAAAGGACCAAGGATAAAGGAGGACTAGATCTCCCTAACTTTCACATATTGCAAAACAACAATATGATTAATTTTCCAGATTGTAGTTTTAAAAGAATTAAATACTTACAACATATATTAGAAGGAACAGACTTCATTCCATTTGACAAACTAGTTATATAATAGGGAATCAACAAGAAAAGATTTTTAGAATATCAACAAATGAAATCCATAGTAAAAAAGAAATTTAAACCCTGTCAAGTTGAATTACAAACACCACCAAGTGTGGTACAATGTCTTACTCTTAAATCCCCCAAATTATTGTCTAAAATGTACAGAACATTTTCCAAAATAGATGAATCAATATCCCTTCCTATTGTTAAATGGGAAGCAGATTTATCGATCAGTTTAGACCAAAACCTCTGGTCTCAGGTATGCTTAAAACTAGTGGTGCAACGGATCAAAAATCTCACGGTTCGGATCGGATCACGGTTTTAAGTCACGGATCGGATCAATTTTTGGATCAGCAAAAATAGAAAAAAAAAGACAAAAACTCGACCCGTCATTTATTTATTTAAGTATTTTTTGCCTATTAAAAAACATTCGACTGAAGACTCATTCCACGCACTTATATAAAAACAAATTAAGGTGCAATGTGGACATTATGGACCATGCTGGGTATCCTCTGTATCCTCTGCACACGGCCATAAACAACCAGAGGAGTCTGTTCAGTGACAGGTTGCTTCTCCCAAAGTCAAGGACCAGCAGACTTAAAAAGTCCTTTGTCCCACACGCCCTCTCCCCTCCCTCTCGAGAGGGAGGGGAAATGGGGACAAAGGAGAGGGGAACAAGTAAGCTGTAGTGCCTTTTCACTGTGCAATAGTTTTTGTTAATATCCAATAGACTCACTTGAAATGTGCCGTTCCCTTGTATTCTTATTCCTATTTATTTTATATTTATCCCTTTTGTATACTCTGTATTTATATATGTGTATATATGGTTTATTTCTGCTCACATTCTGCAACTTCTGTCGGTGCTGTGCAACTGGAAACAAAATTTCCTGGAGGAACCCACCCGAGGGATAAATAAAGTTTCATCTAATCCAGGGGTGGGCAATCTCAGTCCAAGAGGGCCAGTGTCCCTGCAGGTTTTAGATGTGTCCTCGAACCAACACAGCTGATTTAAATGGCTAAATTAGCTCCTCAACATGTCCTGAAGTTCTCCAGAGGCCTGGTAACGAACTAATCATGTGATTCAGGTGTGTTGACCCAAGGTGAGATCTAAAACCTGCAGGGACACCGGCCCTCATGGACTGAGATTTCCCACCCCTGATCTAATCTAATGTAATCTATAGAGCAGTGCAGGGCTTTGTATCTACCTCTCCGCTGTGATATAACAAGCGGTCACGGTCACGTGGCTTTCCGTTGCCCTGGAGCTCCACCCATTTGTAGTTAGAGCAACAGAAGATGCCTGGGACAGTTCAGCCATAACTTCAAACTTTTACTGCTCACACAGGCTTGGAACGATCTTGTCAGACTCAAGTATTCCCAGTTTACCATAGAGAAATCATAATGAAACGCTTGCTCATTAAATATTTTAAAATTTCTTTTATAAATGACACGCGGTTTGCATTTAGGGATTTTAGTGTTCCTACAAGTAGCAACTACACAGTGATCGCTTAAATCGTTACAAAACACGCCTAGCGACAGAAACTTATGAGGGACATTTGTTAGGATTAGGTCAATCAAAGTAGATTTATCAGGACTCTTTATATTTGGCCTTGTAGGTAGGTTGACCAACTGGCTAAGATTAACAGAGTCACAGAAAGATTTAAAATCATCAGAAACTATATTCAGCCAGTCCCAGTTCAAGTCTCCGGCCAATAGAAGTTCGTTGTATTTTAATTTAGATAGAAGATGCTTTAGAGATAATAAAGTTTCCTTTACAGCAGACGGAGGCCTATAGCACCCAACAACTGTTATGGAAAGAGACTCTACTATTTTAATATCCAAAGCCAAGAATTCCATTTGTTTGGGAATAGATACGGATAAAACAATGGATACTTCATATCTTGATTTAACATAAATTGCTATGCCTCCACCTTTCCTAGGCCTATCTGTGCGATATAGATTGTATCCCGTTATGCTGATGTCATCATCTGTAATAGATTTGGACAACCAAGTTTCGGAGATAATCACAATATCCGCATTTGTTGATTTCGCCCAAATTCTGACCAAATTCTGTGTAATAAACTGCGTACGTTTAGATGAACACATTTTAACCCTGGCTGAGATTTAAAATCAGCAGGGGTCTGGACACTTTTCAATTCAGGTCCAGGATTTGGTTGCACATCTCCGGATATAAGTAAAAGTAAAACAATCATCATTAACCTTCGTTTTGTGTTACATTTAAAAGCATTTTCGTACTTTGCAGATGTTAACAACAAATACTGCTTTTTCTTAAATGAAAGTGAAAGATTATACAGAACAAGGGAACCTTGTAATTTGGGTAATACTTCATATCGATTTAAACTAGCAACCAAAGCCAGTTGAATCGTTGGTGACTCCAGGTGCACTGCTACAGTTGACCTAGTGCCACCAAAATAAGTTTCACCCAAACTCAGCTCGTGTTTTGCAGTTCTCACCCAAGGAGCACCGCAATGTCCAAAGTCCCAAACCACGAATACACACAATAAAGCTTCGATGAGTGTCCTCGTCTTCATAATGATAGCCCAGGGTCCAAAGTGGGGGTGAATACAAAAAGCTCCAACCTATTAGCTCCGACTCCGAGCAGAGGTGGACTAAACAATCCGGGGATCAGATGGAGGTGCGTCGTAGCAGACTCCAGCCCGGCCTGTTTGCTGCGTGTCCGGGCAATGTAGTAGCTTCCAGCCTGTTTACTCTGCGTCCAGGCAGTTAGCAGGCTTCGTCCTGTTTGCTCCGAGTCCGGGCGATGTAGCAGACTCCGGGCTCGTTAGCTTCAAAATATGGTTAATGTAGCCGGCTCCGGTCTGCCAGCTCCGAGTCCGGGGAATGCAGCGGGCTCCAGGCTTAATTAGCTCCAAGTCTGGGGGACACAACAGGCCCCGGCCTGCTAGCTCCAAGTCTAGTAGACACAGTAGGCACCGGCAGGCTCCGGCCCATCCAGAGTCCGGGTGGAGGCGGACACGGTAGACACAGATTTGCCTACCCAGAGTCAGTATTTAGACCGGCCTGCTACCCAGAGTCAGTATTTAGACGCTTTATCCAAAGTCCTATTTCAGTCCAGAGGGAGACGCTACGCTACGCCGAGAGTTTACGTGTCGCCATCTTGGGAATATGCATGAATATGCAGGATATGCATGAACTACACCACCACCATGTAATACACCAGACAATTACATCCACACTCTTTTCTCCCACAATGGGAACCTGTTTATGTAGAGACCATCCGTTCACCTTTTCTGCATCGCGCAAAGACACGACAGGTGGAACCAAAGATTTCAAATTTGGACTCATCAGACCAAAGCACAGATTTCCACTGGTCTAATGTTGTTTCCATGTGTTTCTTGGCCCAAACAAATATCTTCTGCTTGTTGCTTTTCCTTAGTAGTGGTTTCTTAGCAGCTATTAGCAGTTCTTTCTTGGCAGTTTCTAGACAGACCGGTCTGGACTTTCTGAAGGAGAGACCTCAGTCCCGATCAGTAACAGCATCTCCAACACCACCACACTGAGCAGTGGAGCCACTCATGGCTGTGTGCTCAGCCCACTGCTCTTCACTCTGCTGACTCATAACTGTGCAGCAATGCAGTGTTCGAACCACATCATCAAGTTTGCAGATGACAAGGCTGTGGTGGGTCTAATCAGCAAGATAGATGAGTCATCATCTAGAGAGGAGATGCAACAACTAACCAACTAATGTAGAGTCTCTAAACGTGGACAAAATGATACGTGTACTCCTCCAAGTTGGCCCGTTCACCATTTGCTGCAGCCTCCCTGAACATGTCCTAGTCAGTATGCTCAAAACAGAGCCGTCTTTATTCCAGAATTAGCATAGCAGACATTTGCTCACCGTGGAGGCCCCACATTCCAGACCCCAGTCGGACGGCCAACTCCTCCTCCTAGCCCCCCCGCTCCAACAGGCCGCAGAGAACGGGGGTGTGTGAAGACTCCAAACCTCCCTCCACCCGCTCATATGTAGTGTTGATGTATGTGTGTTCTAAGGTGCATTTAAAACCCAGGAGGGCATGGAGCTACCTGCCAGAGCAGCAGGTAAGCGCATAGCCCCTCCTGCTAGCCCTCAATGTCTACGTGTATTTAAAATTGAGAGGTGGGCAACGACGCCAGGGGTGAGGTGTCCTTTAGATGCAGATGAACTGCTGAGTCTTGTCCCGTGGAGGTGGCTCTTCTATGTTGTGCCATACGCTTGTGAAGTGGCTGTTTGGTCTCTCCAATGTAGAGGTCTGAGCATACCTTGCTACACTGTACAGCATAGACTACATTGTTAAGTTTGTGTTTTGGAGTTTTGTCTTTCAGTTTTTGTCTGAGTGTGTTGCTGGGTCTGAAATGCACTGGGATGTCGTGCTTGGAGAAAACTCTCCTGAGTTTCTCTGATACAAAGGCTACATAGGGGATGACAATGTTGTTGCGTATGTCTTTCTTATCCTCCCTCGCTGGTGTCTGGTCTTCTTTTCAGTGCATCTTTGCTGCCTTTATAAACGCCCAATAGGATAACCGCATGTTTTGAGTTCTTCCTTTACATGTGTGTGATCGGGTGTGAAGTTGGTCCTGTCTTCCAAGGAGCTGTCTTCCTGTAGTCGTTTTCTGACAGTCTCCACTGCCTCCGTGGTGGGTATGCAAGTGAAGAGGTAGACTACATCAAAGGACACCATGGTTTCATCTGAATTAAGGGTAAGTTTCTGGACCTTGTCGGTGAAGTCGGTGGAGTTCTTGATATGATGTGGGGTGTTCCCCCCTAGAGGTACCAGGATGGTAGTAAGGTGTTTCAAAATGTTGTAAGTGGCTGAGTTTATGCTCATGGTTTGTCCTTGAGGATCCACACGCAGGACTCTGGATTAGCGAGTTAACAATGAAAGTTTATTTACAACAAGTGTATTTACAGGCTGTGCGGGGATAGTGCTATATACAAGACATGAGGGGGGCAGGGCTCCCAGGATCCGGGGAAAAGAGACATCACACACACACTCCACTCCAACCTCTCTCTCTCCACTTTGTGACCAGTCGCTCCTTCCACACACTGCTCAGGGAACACAGGGATGGGTTCGGGGAATCTAGATACAAAGAAACGCACGTTAATATTCTGCACACGGGCACGAGAAACTTTGGCTTGAACATTGAATGTTACTGACGAGAGTTTAACAACGATCCAGTGCCAAACAGCAGACCTTTCCCCTCTTAAATACCGGCTGGTCTTGATGAGGTCCAGGTGTTTCCAATACAGGGAGAGAGAGAGAGAGAGAGAGAGAGAGAGAGAGAAAGAGTGAGCGAGAGACGGGAACATAATGATCAGCGCCTTGCTGATCCCCCAGATCGTGACACTTATCTTATCTTATCTTATCTTATCTTATCTTATCTTATCTTACTGTCCTGTGACTGAAAAAAACTTCAGTGACTTTGGTGATTCCCTGAGTGGGCTGAGTACCCGGGGAAGAGGTTTCAAATGTTCACAAATTTTATTGCATATCTCAGCACTGTACACCAAACTGAGCACAGGAAACAAGAACCAGTCTACAAGTTAGTCTGAACTGGTTTGTTGTTCCACCCACTGACAGTGAGGCTTGACTTGACACAAAAGACACTCAGGTTCTTTGGAATTGGCTTTTTTAACACTAGATAATTGCATGAAGTCCGAAAACGGTTTAATTAAAATTTAAATATTTTTATCATCAAAGAGACACCCCTGCTAATTTCAGTTAAGCTTCAGTTCTCTATAGAGCAATACGCCAGAATGGTCAGCGCTCTCTGCATCAGACTGTGTGAGTACTTTCTTTTTCTACTTTCTACATTATTATAAAATTTAGGTTATTCGTGCTAATAAAAATTTGAATATTTAATTTGATTTATACTATACTAAGAAGGCTATTGCATTTTGTGGACTATGTATGAGTTGTAATGATAATAATACTTTTGAACTTTTAGTACATTTAGCAATCATACAGTATGTGTTTTAGTTACTGTGTAGCTCTTTTTGTTCTCACTTCAGTGATGAGCATCATGATTCTGCTGTTTGTACAGGATCAGAAAGTTGGTGAGTACCAGCTGTTTGATCATCTATATCAGTTCAATCATTGTTTAGATGCATTATGGTGGTTTTAGTAGTAGGGTTTAGTAAAACTCTAAACTGATAGTTTTTTCTTTTTTCTTTTTCTTCAGATGCAGTTTCTCTTCGCATCGTTCCAAACAGATTGCAGTTCTTTGTATATGAATCACTAACATTTCACTGTGAAGGAGTCAAATATTGTGAAGTTGTGCATAAATTCAGAGGGAAAATAAAATCATGTAGTGAAGTTACTGAGACAAGACCAACAGGATCATCCTGCCCTGTTAAAATTGTTTATACAGACAACAATGGAGAGTACTGGTATGAGCCTGAAGCAGGGAGAAGGAGTAATATTATCAACCTCTCTGTTACTGGTACTTAAACAAACATTTTATGAAATTTATTTTCATAGAATTTGATTTCATGTATTTAATTATCAAATGCATGTCATTTAGCTGGTCCTGTGATCCTGGAGAGTCCTGCTGTTCCTCTGTTAATGGAAGAAATGGTGACTCTGAGCTGCAGAATGAAAAATCCTTCCACCAACTTCAAAGCTGATTTCTACAAAAATGGACGTCTCATCCATAGAAGCTCCACAGGAAACATGACCATCCACAGGATTTTCAAATCAGATGAAGGATTTTACAAATGTATTATCTCAGGAGTTGGAGAATCACCAGAGAGCTGGCTGAAAGTCACAGGTGAGACACTGAGATGTTTTAAAATAATGTGTTTCTACATAAATAACATATGATTTGGGGGAGGCTGTTGCACAGTAGGTAGAGCAGGTTATCTGTTGATCAGAATGTTGGTGGTTCAATTTCTGGCTCCCCCAGTCTGCATAAGCTGAAGATGCTCTCCGATGCATCCAACCGAATGTGAATGTTAGCTTTAAAGCATAGGAGGAATTGCTATTGTTAAAGGGTGAATGTGACATATTGTATAAAGCTCCAGAAGAGTAGAAAAGCTCTGTATAAGAATCACCTCTTTAAACAAAGAGGTTAAATCTGTTTGTATGATAATTTTTGAAATACATTGAAGTTTCCAGTGTGCAAATCTAAATTGCAAATTTAAACAACTAAAATAGGTGTGCTAAACTTTCCATAGGAAAGTCTGGCACTTTCCTAAGTTGTTTTGAAAGATTTTTAATGTCATTATGAACTAGCCAAAATTAACATTTGATTGTTTACCATTCTTTTCTCATTTAAGCCTTCCTGTCTTTTCTAACCATCATTTAGATTCTCAAAGTTTAAAATACACACATAATCTAGACAATAGCGTGTGCCATTCCTCAGCTGCTGCCACACCTTGCATCATTACCACCATTTTAGTCAGTGCTCTGTTGGTGGCAGTGGGACTGCATCACTTTGGCAAAGGTTACTGGAAGAGAGGTAATGAAAATTTTTATTATTATCATTATTGTTTTTATTATTGAAAGTAGAAAGTGGAAACTTTTTACATAAAAGTGAATGTCATGGACTAAAAGACTTGAAGCAAGAAATCCTTATATTTTTTATCGTGTTTAAAAAACAAAACACAAAACTTTTTCTTTCTTTTTTTTATGTATCTTGATAGAGACCGGCACAGTGGATGCAGACAGAGAAATATATGCTGCTGTAAGAAAGACAGGAGGTATTTTACTGAGAAACAATATCACAAAATTACTTCTGTGAAGAAAAGTTTCACCCTTTTTTCTCATGTGGTGTTGTCTGTACCTTTATTCAACGCATATGTATTATGTATAAATGTGAGTGATAATTTGAGCTTCCAAAACTTACGCCTCAAATGAAAACCACATAGAATATAATTTTAAAGCTCTTCTTTTAGACACATGCTGTATTTCATACAGTTCAAAATAGTTACATGTGACATAAATGACAACTTCAGTAGTTACAAATTTAAAACAAAATAAACATAAAAGACATTACAAAATATCAGACTTTTTGGGGGAAAAAATCTAATACAAGTCACTCAGAAGTGTAAAGTGTAATATCTTTGTTTTGTACAAAGGCAGCATTAAAAAACCAAGAAGCTGTTATGAGCATCTGATATTCTTGTGTTCAAAGTGGAATTACCAGACAAACATCAGAAATTCAAATAGAAATTTAAATTTTTAGTTAACTCAGTACTTCTTAGAAGCACCTTGCATAATGGTGGGTCCATGTAGGAACGACACTGATTTTCTTTCCAACCCTGAATTTCCAATTTTCCAAAAATTGTAAACCTAATGAATACATTGAATAACAGACAGGGATCATCACTAATATTGCTGTGGTTATTATTTCCCTCATTCCACTGTCCTTCTTACAAGATGAAGATACATTGCCCTCTAAACCTAGTTGCCACAGCGTAGGCCTTGGTGATACTCAGCAACAAGGTAAGACTAATTGTGATTTAAAGCCATTTCCTTTATAGCATTGAGACAGAAAAATAATTTGAAATGACAAATAAGTGTTTTTTTTTTTAATTGTGTAAAGTCTTTTGGCTATCAATTCATTTATTTCCATCATGTGTCAAAGCAGAAGCTGGAACCAGCACAGAGATGTCCTCAGCAGGTCCCTGCAAACCCAAAGCAGAGGATCCCCTCAATTCCACTAAACCACAGGTAAGACTGGGAACAGGGATAACTTATGTGATGCATTCACACAATATGTGTTGGATAATAGAGATGTATAAGACTGGGATTGGTAAAACTGACAACTTCATAATATTCAATTTGTGGTGATGTATATATGTAAAAATGCTGATTTCACTACATAGAATAAGAAAAGTAATTTGTTACACTGAACATGCTTGTTTGGGAACTACTCAAAGAAGTGAATATTGGTGTGTAATATGCACCATAGTCACTTTTTGTCTGTTCTGTGTTTTTAATTGTGTCTTCTACACTTCTTTTGTGTCTTACAGGTTGCTGAGAGAGCGCCGCCTGAAAAAATAGTCACATCTGAATGAGACCAAAAACAAAGAAGCATTTTCACATATTGGTTTTGTTACTAAGAAAGTTGTACATTATCATCTTAGTTTGGTGTTCAAGTCCATAAACTGCTTTAGCTTATTTTCTTGTTCAATCAGATCCGGCTAGTTACCTTTCCCATGTTGTTACAACTAGATCTAAAGTTTGAATACAAGCAAAGGCACCTGCCTGATAATTAGAAGTTCATCTTTAACCAACGTGGTCGATCTTCTTTCCGTTTTTAGACATGTATGAATGCTGTTACAATAAAAGAGGTACTGCAGCTTTTAAAAGGGCCCACTGTGGTCAACCGCTACTTTCAAAGTGTCACATTACATTTTCCCAAAAGTTTTCCCGAGTTTGTGGTCAGCAATGAAGTATAACTACAAAGTTAGATAATGAGCATGTCATGGTCTGTTTTCGGGCAGGCAGGAAAATGACCCAATATGCTTACTCAAACAAAGAGGTGAAACTTAAACTCGAAATGGCAGCTCTATTGCTGGACACTAGACAAAACAAAACCTTAACTGATGGCTAGAATCGGTGCATGAAACATAACACGCAGGCTAGTATGAGGGACTACGCGACAACAAACAGGCACACACAGACACTAAATACAAAAGGGGAACAGGGTAAAGAGCAAACACCTGGGAGACATGGATGAAACTAATTACAGAAACCAAAACAGCCAACTCAAAATACTGTCAGGTCAGTGTCAGTGTCAGGTTAGCCTTCGTAGACTGTGAGATTTCCATCAGTAATGGAGGACGTTTAAAAGTTGATTACAGTGAATCAAAGTATACAGATCAGTATTTAAGGTCTGATTCTCATCATCCACTGGAGCATAAACCGGGTGTCATCAGGACGCTACAATAATAAACCCGGACACCATCCCCAGAGACCCAGCAGTCAGGGAAGCAGAAGAACATCATATCAAGAAAGCCCTGAGTAAATGTGGTTATCCCAGCTGGACTTTTGTCAAAGCTGGGAAGGCACCAAATGAAAGCTCCAGCCGATTCAGGAGAAGAGAAGGACAACTGCTTCAAAAACCCTTAATGATCCCTTGTCTGTCAGGACTATCAGAACAGTTAAGAATCCTTTTCTCTAAACAAAACGTCTCTTTGACTTTCAAACCCCAAAACACGCTGCGTCAAAAACTGTTCCACTCCAAGGATCAGGTCCCCTGACAAAAACAGAGTGATACTGTACAATACCAGGAGCATTGCCATGATTCATGATACATCAGGGAAATCAAAAACCTCTGGATAAGCAGATGGCACAATGCAGAAGAGCCAACTCGTCAGGCCAGGACCTTGTAGTGGCCTGTATACTGGCCAGTGGACACTCTTTCAATGATGAGGACAGAGAGGAACACTGGTTTAAGCGTGGAGTCAAGGAGGCCATTTACATGAAAAAGGAAAGACCATCTCTGAATCGAGGAGGGGGCCTAAGGGTACATCTTTCACCATCTTACAATGCTGTGACTGCAGCCATTCCCCAACTCTCTGTACATGCCACTCATAACCATTGATCAAAAGTAATTTCTTGGGGATTTTTTTATTACATATAAACCTATGTAATCATATATACAGTGAAACCCCGACTTACGAAATTATTTTGTTCCCTAGTGTCTTTCGTAAGTCGAAAATTTTCGTAAGTCGAAACACCCACTGCGCCTTTTGAGTGAACGATAGGCTATAGGCTAATTGCTAACTGCAACGACAATACGTCGTTCAAGTGGAACAGCGAAGCGCAAGTACGAAAGCCAAGGGGTTGTCACATGATTCGGAAGCCATTGGGCCAAAATATTGCCGTTAAGTGCCTTTGTAACTTAAAATTTTTCGTTATATGGGGAATTCGTAAGTCGGGGTTGCACTGTACTCGCATACACTACATAAACCTACACCTCAGTGTTTTATCCATTGACTGTAGAACACATGGACGATGCGACAGCTCCCCAAAAATGAAGCCAAAACGTCTCTATCACCCCCTGGTGTCTGGCTGCAGTATAGGTCATAAACCCCGCCTCCTCCAT